>NW_022717699.1:124460-132499 GCF_011630105.1 Anneissia japonica | reverse complement strand
CTTATGTTTCCATTATATAAAATGTTTAGCTAATATAACGTCATCAATGGGTGGCTGCCCCATTACACATTTTGAGATAAGTGAATAAAATGACAATTTCTATCTTTTCTTTCTTTGTTTCGTCTTGTACTCGCCTCCTGCGACAAAAAAAAAGCGGCTTGGTATCAACAGTTACTATTCTAATTATGAACATTGTAGTCGAAAATTCGAATAATACAATGGCTCTGCTTATAATATAAGCATGGTCGGATACCTACGGTTTATTGTACCCCATGATGTATTGCTGATTGGCCGTTATTAATGTTTCAGCCTAGACGCAAGAAATTTAGGTGATAAACAAATTATTTAAAAAATAACCCCTTATCTAGAAATGGTTTTCAAGGTCTTGTTTGGGATGATTTCTTTTATTGATAAATAAACATAGGCTGCTAGCGAAAGCTTGTGTAACATAATTTATAAGTTATTCAATAAAAGTACTATCATTGTTTAGTTTTACATACATAGTAAAAAGTACCACTCTCATTTCCTTGACTTCTTGACTTATGGGTGCAATTATAAATTGTATAGTAACTATTTGGCTTAGTCATAGGATTTTTTTTTTTTTTTTTTTTTTTTTTTTTTTTTTGTAGGAATGAAAACTTTTCCCACGAGATTATTATTGGGGGAATCTCCTTTATCCTTAAAGATTAACTTACCTCTACGACACACTTCCTATTAGTTCTATTGGTATAAGTCAGCTTCCGACCTACCACTTTGCACAGAAATAATTTACCACCTCATGATTTTATAATATGAAATAAAAGTCGAATATACTGAATATTCAGTGTACACGATAGCAAATAAGAACAAAATGCACAGAGCGGAAATTTAATTAATGAATATAATTGAATCTTAGATCATAATTAGTTAATGAATATTAAAATAGAAATAGTTGCCGAAGACCATGGAATACAGTGACGTCATAATGAAGGCGTAATTGTTTCCGTCATAATCAAGTATCATAAAGTATTTGAACTCTCAAAAAGAACAGAGTTAGACAGCTTTCAACGTGTTAGGAAGTCTTAATTACGGTATGTATCAAAATGTTTTTCTCCTGTATATTTACCTTATGTATTTGATAGGTATAAGGTGTAGGTGCTATCTTTGAAGTTCAATAATTTACTAGATATTTAATGTATTTTTATATGATATAATGCATAATAATTATAATGAAACTTTGGTTTTTTACTATGACATTTTTGCTATAATAAAGTTTACACTCTTTCTATCGATTTTAAACGGAGCCTCAGTAGGCCTAATTGTACACTGGGTAATGTAACTCTGGCCGATGATGATTAAAATTAATAGTTTAGTTACTATTCAGGATGATCTTAAGTGGAATTTGCACATTTCTGAAATCGTTTCGTGGGTGTCAAAAAGGTTGTTTTTGCTTTTTCTTTTAAAGAAAGCAAATGCACCTACGACTGATTTATTGCTTGTATATTCTTGTATATTTCCTCCCACCTTTCCAACATACTACTAGATCATTGAGATCCAGTAGTATGGTTAGGCCATTTTGTTGTAAAACAAATAGGTTTCTATATTGAGCTATCCCTTCTATTGTTAATCTGTTTAATAATGGTAATTCACTTGCATTTAATGAAATTAATCCAGATTGCGTTTTTAGGCCTTATTTTGTGGATGTTTATTTTACTTTGATGTTGTTTGTAAGTTTTTAATGGTCTGCTCCATAAATTTGATGTATATTTTTCTGTTGTTGTATTTATATATTTTTCTACTTTTTGGATATATATTTTTTTCTATTTTGTAATACAAACATATTTAGCGCTTTGCTATTGTGTTATATATTTTACACCGTAATAAATAAATAAATAATCAAATAAATAAATAAATAAATAGTTTGAATTTTTATAATCCTAGTGCTATTAATATTAAAACGTATAAAAGAAGCGTCTTGTCATCTAACCTAGCAACTTGAAATAACTCTATTTCAGTAACAACATAAGTTTGAGTCTCCTGGACTGACAACAAAACCAGGTAAGTTTTTTAAACTAGAAGCAACATATTTTTTTTATTTTCATTATGATTACAATATGGTACAAACCAAATATATTTTCCAAATACTAGACTTACTGTTTAAAATAAAAACTTAAAAACAATGCTGATACCTAAAAAGTTACACACAAGTAACATCCAGAATATTAGACTAACTGGACCTCGGTGCAAACTTTCGAAGAACAGGCACACTTTGGTTTGCACATTTTTAGCGGTGTTAAAATTCCAGTTAAATACAATTATACAACATAAATACTTATGGTTACTAATTTCAATGTTAATAATTGTTTCCACTTAAATTCTCTCAAATTATTTATTACTTTAACATAAAATCAAACACAATTTATTCAATTTTAAAAATTTTAAGGTAGAGAGGGTGTTTCAGCTGCACCATAACTCAAAGCTAATACTAGTTTGTTTTTGATCCCTCATCGCCCTGGTTTTATATTCCCAGTCATAGTGTCGTTGACATTTAGCCTAAAGCAATCTTTATGTTATTATATTTAATTTGCTATGATTGCAAGGGTTCGGTAATAGTATATGTGTCATTTTCGGTTTTATGTCAGTCAAACAACTGACTATCTGAGTTTTGAACTAGAGTATATAAGGAGAAACAGACAGTGTAATTGTTAAAAGTCAATCAACTGACATCAGTATCCCATGCATCATCATTGAACAAACTGTACAATGAATATGTCATCAATATGTAAAAATCTAGAAATAGGGCCTATCAACCTAGACCACTTCATAATGTCTGATGGCGACAACAATACGCAACATTCCCTAACTTTTTAGCAAATCAAGAACATAGTTTTAGACCAACAATCAGGGTTATGCCAATGCTCGCTACTCGAGACGATAATTTACCAACAAATGCATCAAGTTGAGATTTAAAAGTGTAGTGGAAATTATACAGTGGAAACATCTAATTTTCTCAATTCTGTTTTCCATAGTTTCAAAATGATGAAAGTGTGTATACTTGTAGTGTGCTGTGTTGTAGCTTTGACATCCGCTGCCCCATATAACTCATACTATCGCGAAAGCAGCTCAGTTTCACTGTATGACTACCTCTACCATCTTAACTGGAGAAGTAAGTATAATAGGGAATAATAGTAACAATTAGATAACGATTAATAAGAATGATATAATAATATGAAAAATAACGGTAATATCAATATTATTGCTGTTATGTTATTTTATTATTGCTATTAGTAATATTAATTTTTCATCTTAAATTTTTAAAGAAGTAATACCGAACACATTTTGATGAATATATTGTTTAATTATTACCCTCGTTACCGGAGGAAGAGGCGAGGGTATTCCAAGCCTGATTGATAGGCTTGTCACCTGAGGCCTGTGATGCTTGGCGGATTGATTAGAGAAGATGCAGACTTTATGTGTTTTTAATATTTTCTGGCCGTATATCTCACAATTTTATACAGAAAAAATGTGAAAAACAATAAAATATCGAAAAAAAGTATTATATAGATGCACAAATAATAAGAAGTTAATAATAATAACAATATAATAAAAAAAACAAAAAACAAAAAGAAAAAAACAAACAAGAGAAAGATTTGGACTCCATACATGCTTTACACATAATACGTACCCTTTTACCGCTCGGCTACACTTTACCTGATAAATATGTATAGCTGGTAATATTACACCCCTGTTATACAACAACACTCAGCGGATAGATCGAATCGACTCAGTATACATAGATATGGCGCAACAGGTCGAGGGTTTGTACTCTCATGTTATCTTGTTTAATTTAGAATTGGATTCAGGTACTGACTTCTCAATTTGATTACCAGTAAGCTTAAATGAGCTTGTGTTTTTTTTTTTCTTTTTTTTTCTTTTCAGACATCAATTTGAATGAAGAAGCTAACAACGGTTTCCAAAATAATAAAGCATATAATCAAAATAAACAAGGAAACTCAGAAGAAAATAGCTCAGAAGAAAATAGCTCTGAAGATTATGAAAGTTCACCGAGCGGTTAGTATACCACCAATATGTTTTATTGACATCGATACATACATAGTCATGTACTTATAGATAAATTCAGAAGTCCCAGGAAGCTTAGCTTGTATTTTGTACCGTCCAGCTTATACAACACTACTGTTTAAGCGGTTTGGAGCAGCTGAAACGGTTTAGTTTTCCAACCTCAAGGTCGGGGTTTCAATCCCTTTACGTACACTGTCATATCTGTGTTGCTTTTCTCCACCACCCTGGAGTATAAATGTGTACCTGGTGGGGTTTCCTGCTACTGCGCCAATATGGCAACAACAGTTAAGCATGTGGACCAGGGAACAAAGCGCTTCGTACCTAAAGGAAGGCTCTACCCAAATAACAAAATAACAAGTAACTTAATACTTGATTTGTCATTCATAATAATTCATTTATTTGTTTCAATAAAAAAAAGTATTCCATTGGAATGTGAACTGACATCTCCCTCAGGTATCATAGTGTATTACAGGAGTAAATATTGTAGATTATTCCAAAGCGTCACCTCATATTCTTTTACATTTCTACATTTTTACATTACGTTGAGCAGACAATAATTTGAAAATCCAAGTTGCATTTAAATCACATTGGCATAACATATAGTTACAAGAGAACCAATGTAAAAGAGCGACTCTCGAAAGTGTTGAAATATATACGGTACAGTCCTATATTAATAGGACTGACTTAAGTATAACTTTATTGTTATGATATACGGCAGTGTTGTTTTCTGAATTTTTACAGATAGCACTTCTTTGAGAGGGGGTAGTCTCGCCAGCAGTGACATACAACCTTCGATAACAGATCCACCTATCCAAATTACTAATGCTGCATTTGATACCACTGATGCCCCTGCTTCTATGAGACCGCAAATCATCACCACTGAACCGGTACAGGGGCTTCCTGGAGATATGGATAACGCAACAGTGGTTGTTGGAGGAGACGCGGGAAATGCTCAAGAACCCGGTGTAAATTCACCTCAGGTCAATGGTATGACATTCATTTTTTAATTTCTTTTTATTTTATCTACCGTTTATTTGCTAACTCATTATCCAACTTCTATTTAAACATTTCATATTATAATCATATCCTTCATTTTGTCGATAGAAACAATTATAATACAGTGACAAACAGGAAAGACAAAATTTAAAAAGAAAAACACATAAAAATAAAACTAAATCAGCCAATGAAAGCCGAATGGATTGTGCAAAAGTAAATTGTGAGTTTACTGTATGGGTGCTATCCACGTTTAATAAAGACTAAAATGTATCATTCAATATTTAAAGTTAGTTTTAAAAATGAACAAACATAAGAAACGCGAACATTTCTTTTACATTTTGATATCATGGTAATTGTTTAATATTATTTTTATTTCTTGTCAGCTGTTGAATCTAATACAAATGTTTAACTGTAACAATGTTTATTTTTATTTATTTATTAATATTTTTCTTAGTAATATAGTTTTTAAGGTGTTTCATGTATTGCTGAAGGAATAAAATAAATAAATGTTAATGAATAAGTACGGTAAACCTAATTGTAAATAGGCTAAATTTGGTCATTTATTCGTAATGAGGAACCACGTAAGTACCGTTGCTTATGGTAGTAAATGCAAAAATCATATTTTTTTTTATTTGTAATAATTTCCTATAGTTGTCACCACTAAGTCACCAGCAACCCCTAGCAGGAAAGCGTCAACAGAAGAACCTCAGCCAACACCTAAGCCTACTTGTAAGGCATCGTGTCCCCTGGTTCCTCTGAGTGAAATCGTGTGTGGCAGCGATGGAGTGACTTACGTTTCTAGGTGTGTTTTTGAAGCTGTCATGTGCAGAGAAAATACGCCAGAGATAGTGATAGCACATGAAGGCGAATGCGAACAGAAACAAATCGAACCAGAAACGTCAGACTTAAAACCAGGTAAACTACATACTTTTTGTAAATGATGCACTAGTTTAGATCTGCTTGTTGTTCATATTTCTGCACAACAATTAATCAGTTTCCTTATGATGAACTATTTCTTCCAATTACATATAATACTTGCAGACACATTGATAAAGGTATGTAATTACCCCAATGCTATAATTAATGATCTCGCAGTATATTTTCATAGACGCTTGAACGGTTTGTCTGTGACTGCATGGTACTCTCTCTTGAGGGCCCAATACTGTTTGAAAATAAAGTACATGTTAGATAACATATTAGCAAATCTACCGTGCCAGTAAATAAATGCATTCTATACACATGCTTTTCAACATGTAGGACCCACAAGAAACACTAAACTTTCAGCAGCCTGTGCAGTATATTTTAGTGACAAACTAATTGATTTTTTTTTGTTAATCGTAATTCCAGGTTCTCCAGGCGGATTCATGCCCTAGACAGTGAATGAGTTGGCCGATGGTAGTCGTTCCTCGATTCCAATACAAGTCATTGATATTTAAATAAATGTTCGTCCATTATTCGTTTTACATTTTCTTCAAGTGGTACTTTGCATTTGATTAGAGCCCTATTTTATATACAAGTTGCATTTTCTCTACGACAATGGACAAACTCTGTATTAGATTGCTTTATTTTGTAACTTTTAACACCGAGTGTAACTATATCTGTTAACTGAATTTGTAAGTAAATTTTAAATTGAGAACTAATGTACT
Organism: Anneissia japonica; assembly: GCF_011630105.1. Lineage (NCBI taxonomy): Eukaryota > Metazoa > Echinodermata > Crinoidea > Comatulida > Comatulidae > Anneissia > Anneissia japonica. The sequence continues at coordinate 125,798 of NW_022717699.1, read as the reverse complement.
TCTTTAATTAACGATAAGGTATAAAATATTCTTATTTGTTAAGTCATAATCACAATGTGTAATACAATTATTATGATTTGTTTATAGCTATTAGTATTTATATAATTTCATTTAGAATAATCTCACTGGGCACACATTGCGTCGTTTGACGGTCGTACGACCGCCAGCCGAAGAGATCTCCGATCTCTGTGAGCAACTCACAACGCGACGCCGTCTGCTAATTTTGCCAGCAGATTATCCGACAGCGGATTGTAGTTGAAATGACATTTCTATAAAAGGGGAGTAGATAGTTTAGTTGTCTAATCTCAGAGTCATGGGTTCAATTCCTGTGATAGCAGGCATCAAATCTAAACTAATGCCATTCTCTAAGCCTTTATCAGACTTAGTTTGTAAAGCATATGGTAACCAGGCCTTTTGGGAGAAAAGTAGAATTTTAGTGAACATGTTACCCAGTATAAATAAGTTCATTTAAGACTATCCGTTGCTCGCGCATTATCCATGGAAATCGCGTCGCCCGATGACTGTCGGCGCAATGTGTGCTCGACTTTACTGGTCCATTTACAATTTTACAATCACCATTAACATAAAGGTTTCTATTGAGATTTAAGTTTGGTTTTGATACCCTTATTGCTAATTCAAGCTGATATGAATCTCCATTGGCAAATGTAATATAAAACATTGTATATTAAATTTGGGAATTGGGTTTTTTTTTTTTTCTTTTTCTTTTTGGATTTAAATTTTGGAGTATGTTCATTTACGCCCAGCAACAAATCACATTGGGCACGATTGTAATTAACACAAACTACATGGTTAGTATTTAATAGCTGATTCAATTTAGATTAGCTTGATACACTTGGTGCTTATTGTCGCAAATGGTTTTGTATCTTATTTTCATAAAAGTATATATATTTTTATTTATTTATTTATATGGAATCATGCAACAATGTCACATAACTACATATCATTGTAAAAATGCTGTGTATTGTTATAATAATCATTGTTATTGTTATTATTATTATTATTATTATTATCATTATCATTATTAATATATTTAATAATATCATTAATAATACTATTATTGTTATTATTATATTGTTATTGTTTTTATTATTATTGTTATTATTATTATTATTATTTTCATTATTATTATTATTTTTGCATTGAGCATTTTTAAATTATAGATAGCTCTAATGTGATATCTTGTGTTGCTGGACAACACTTTGCATCATTATTGAGAACAAATATAATCCTTTCTTTGAATTTTTTAGAAAGCTAAATTTAATATAGTATGTTTTACTGTATGAAATATCGACTGAAAAATATTATAACATCTTAGAC
>NW_022717699.1:122711-124408 GCF_011630105.1 Anneissia japonica | reverse complement strand
AGGAACCAACTTTTCAACGCACACTCCAGTATTAATACTGTTGAGAATAATCATTTTCATTTATTAATTTGAATATTTGTTATCACTTGCTTTATGAGAAATAAATAATATTTAAATCAGAATTTGAATAAAAACTTTGTTTGTTAAAGAGTAAAAATTTATGACACACGAGCTTTGACCAATATTTATTTTTATCGTTATCACGTTTGACTCACTAGGAAAATAAATCCCACACTATAGTCTTCATTTGAATCATCAAACAGATGTGACGAATCAACCAATGTGAAACAAGAAATTGAACATAGCATGATTGAATTCAGTTTCGGTATAACGGTATTTCTTTCAAAAATATAAATTGAAAATTGGACATCTGGATTTTAAAGCCTAGTTTTATTGATTATCGTATTATTTATAACATCAGCAGTGGTGGTTATACTTGCAAGGGGTTCAACAATATTGTTTGACATGATACAGTATGGAACAAATAATGAAAATGTGATACAAATTATTTTGATTCTTGATCTTTAGTTTAGCTTCAGAAATGACATTAAACAGTGAAGTTAAAAATAGAATCACCATGGCCTATCATTTTTAAGGGAAGTGTTTCAGGCTGCCACTTGCTTTATAAATACATAAAGTCATAATGACACCACAGCAGCACATTAATCATTGTTTCCTTTCAATGGTTGTTGAATTAAAGTATAATACACAAAATCGCAAGCTTGTTATGATTCAAGAATTAAGATGCCTTCAATTCGTCAAACATGCATAAAAAAATGTACTCCGATGAATCGAACGATTGCATCTATTTCCGTGTTAACAATTAGTAATATCCTTAACTCATTGTAAAAGCAGCGTGGAGTATTAAATAATTATTTAAATTTTAAAGCATTTGAATTTTAAACACAAAGCTCAACTTTGGAAAATGTTTTTCTTTTGTAGAATTGAATGCATACAAAATTGTTATTTTATATAATAAAAAAAGTGAATAAATGTCGCACTTCAATGATTGCAGAAGGGGTCTTAACAATTGGACTAGACATTTATATAAATTTATAAAAAAAATCTTTAATACAACAACAGTAGTAATAGTGGAATGCATATATTTACAAATATGTCATGCACATTAATTATTGTTTCCTTTCAATGGTTGTTGAATTAAAGTATAATACACAAAATTGCAAGCTTGTTATGATTCAAGAATTAAGATGCTTTCAATTCTTCAAGCGTAAAAAATGTACTTCAATGAATAGAACGATTGCAACTATATCCGTGTTAACAATTAGTAATATCCTTAACTCATTGTAAAAGCAGTGTGGAGTATTAAATTTAATACTTATTTAAATTTTAAAGGATTTACATTTTACACGCAAAGCTCCACTCGATTTTGTCCCGTCTTTGGTGACAGTTTAAAGCTAAACGTGTTAAGGTAATCTTAATGTGCTTAGGGTCTAGACGTGTTTAAAATTAAATGTGCTTATAGGTATTTAACATCATGATTTATAATACCTAAGCACATTTAATGCTAAACACGTGTAAACATGTTGAGCTTTTAAACGTGTAACCAAAGACAGGACATAATTGTGTGGAGCTTTGCCTTTAAATTTAGTGTAAGTGTGGCAATAAGCTGTTGAGACTAAAAGTAATATTCCCCAATAATAAAGTATATTTATGGTTGAATAGCAATTTGCATATAT
>NW_022717699.1:120046-122587 GCF_011630105.1 Anneissia japonica | reverse complement strand
TATATGGTCTTGTTTTCACTTCTATGCTTTGTATGAATAAATCTGAATCTGAGTATCTAGTCTGCGTGGGTCCATAACCTGTTCAAACAAATTTTAAGCAATATCCTCAACAACAAGGTACTTTTATGACTGATTAATATATTTAGTGTGAATATGATCATACAGCTGGGGCGGATGCAAGATTTGGCGGTATGGGGTGCGTGCAGACTCTTTTTAGAAAGGTTGGGGAACAATTTCTAGAATAGTACCTGTAGATGGTCGGAAATGATACTTTTTATAGTAAAATTCATCATCAGCAAATCACCATTATATAGGCGTAGTGAAAATGAAGCGCCAACATATTCTCATGATCTTTTATCAGATATATTCGGCAACCACAGAGATAATTAAATAATATGTGCGATGTACCATAAAAATAAAACTTAAAAACATTGTCTTTGATGTATATACTTTACCTACTGCAAAGCCGTGAGTCCACAACCCCAGTATGGTTGGGGCTGAGGTGAGAAAATTTGAGGAAATAGTACCTTTAGATGGCCGGAAATGACACTTTTATCTAGTAGTAAAATACATCATAATCACATCCCCACTTAGTCAAAATGAAGCGCCAACAAATTATTATAATCTGTTATCAGCTATTTTCCGCAACCACAGAGATCTTATTAATATCAGTGATGTACCACAGATATTAAAACTAACAAACACTGTCTTTGATGTATTTAATTTACTTCATTTACATGAAAGCCTTAAGGTCACATCCACCTCAGCCGTTCCATGGCTGGTTTTGAGGTCAGAACATTTTAGGAAATAGTACATCTTGATGGCCGGAAATGACAATTTTATATATTAAAATTCATCATCATTACATCACCATTATAGTCTAAATGAAGTACCAGCAAATTTGTCATGATCTTTTATCAGAGATTTTTGGCAACCACAGAGATCTAATTAATATGAGTGATGCACCACAGAACATAAAACTAAAGAAACACTGTGGCTTTGACGCCACGTCCACCTCAGCCCCACCATGGTTGGGGCTGAGGCAAGAAAATTTGAGGAAATAGTACCTCTATATGGCCGGAAATGACACTTTTAAATACTAAAATTTATCATCATCACATCAACATTGTCAAAATGAAGTGCCAACTATAATTCTCATGATCTTTTATCAGCTATTTTCGGCAACATAGAGATCTAATTAATAATGTGATGTACTGTATTGTACCATAGGCAATACAACTTCAACAAATTGCCTTTGATATATTTTCTTTACCTACTTCAAACAAAACGTGTGTCCATAACCATCTCAGCCCACCATAGTTGGGGCTGAGGGGGTAAAATTTTGGGAAATAGTACCTCTATGATTGCTGGATATGACACTATTTTAATTATAGTAAAATTCATCATGATCGATCTAATTATCTGTGATGTACCATAGAAAATAAAGCTTAATTGTTTTGCTGTATTTACCGATTTCATGTGCAGAAAAAGCAATCTTATATTTGCACGCTTTTTCTCATACTTCTCAAAGTATAATAAAGGCACGCCCATTCGAGTCGTATATTATAGATAAATAATTCAGATGTTTGTGGGCAGAGATACCGGTATGTTTCTTCATGTCAGCCCCAACATGGTTGTGGCTGAGGTAAGAACAATTTGAGAATATGGACCTCTGGGCGCCCCGAAATTGCACTCTCATACATCAAAAATCTTACCAATAATTCATGTCAACAATATACTGTAATACAATTATTTTTCTTAATATAATTTAGGGGATTTAGGGGGGATGCGATCGCACCGTCTGCACTCTGCCCCCTGCATCTGCCCCAGTACAACACCCTGTTCACACCTACAATAGGCTTAAAATAACATCTTCAACCAAGAATTGTATTGAATAATATATACCAAATGATTATTTAAATTACTGTTTCATATCTGATCATACTTAAGATTAATACCCTTCAAACAACGGTAATAAATATATTCCTTCACGAACCATTTGAACTTATCCTTAGTTTGTGTAGGGTGAAGTGGATGAGAGTGTAATACCCCCATTAATGAGACGAAATCCATCCCTGGCTACCCCTCCCCCCTCCCAGTATGATTCTGGTTTCCATTTATACAGCTTAGTAGGCTGAAGCAATATAGATAACATGCATTTCTCAAAGATACAAGCGAATTGCGCAGTGAGAAATTGAAACCCTGACGTCGAGGCTTGAAGCCAAACTGTTGCCACTGAGCCAAACGGCTTAAACAAGTAAATAATTAATTACATTAAACCACAGCAATACTATTTCTAGGAAAGTCGATTGACAGCCTTACTCTTGCTAAACTAGGCATTGGCATGGTTTCTGTGAAGGGATTTAATTATCCAGATCCAGGTCCCACTCAAGAAATACGTATATGTCTGTGATTTGATGAATATATCATTAGGGGAAATACAACAGAAATAATCATCACGCAGAACTAGTAGGCCCTGTCTCTTATACACATCTAGATGTGTATAAGAGACAGGAATATGATCATACAGCTGGGGCGGAT
>NW_022717699.1:107617-119903 GCF_011630105.1 Anneissia japonica | reverse complement strand
TATTATTATTATTATTTTATTATTATTATTATTATTATTGTTGCTATTATTATGATTATCATTAATTTTTTTTTATTATTACTGCATTATTATTTATTGTTTGAGGCTTTGCATCATCTCTGTTAGTTTTAAACAACCATGTCCATAAAATGCAAAAGAGGGTTATCGGCAAAAATCCCACACAATAAGTTCAAAAAAAAATTTTGAAGACCTTAATATTAATTATAGTGTCTACTTGGATCTAAGCCTAATAATACTTTTAGCATTCTGTCTTGTCGTTTTAAATACTTTAGATTCATATTTATGTATTACTCGTTATGCGTCCAGAAATCAGCGTTGTTCCGCTTATACGAAAATTGTGTAGAAACGTGATTTACTGTAGTGTAGTCCTGTCTGAGATACACTGATTAACTCCCTATATCTTCAAACAAAACTTGATAGAAAAAATACTTTTCTTATATGTTGAAATAAATTATTCAAAAATAAATCAAGGAATTAAGCAATATTAATTGTCGACAATACAGCATGTTACAGCCGAAATTTGGAAGTTTAATTAAAAGAAATGTTGATCCAATGCAAAGTGTTTGAAGAAAACTAATTTTACTTACAGATATCAGACCGGAGAAGCAAACAATAGTTTTTATTGCTATTCAGTTTATAAAAAAGGAACTAACTTCTAGGTATATCCTAGTTAAGCTAGCGTATTATGTGTGTGCATTTGCCTATATATTTTATTTAGTAATAATTTATAACGATCTTTTATGATTGGTAGTTGAAAATGTTTTTCTTTTGTAGAATTGAATTCATATATAAATTTTATTTTATATAATAACAAAAAGTGAATAAATGTCGCACTTCGATGATTGCAGAAGGGGTCTTACCAATTGGACTCGACATTTATATAAATTTGTAAAAAAAAATCTTTAATACAACAACAGTAGTAATATTGGAATCCATATATTTACAAATATGTCATGCATGTTTCATTATTCGTGCGAAAAAGCACCATTTAGTTTATGTACCGGTATTGTACGATCACTGTAATAATAACTTGAATTAATTTTTGTTATTACAGTACGAGCACTGTAATAACACGATTCATTCAAGAGAGTCCTTCTGAGAGCGAGCTTTGCGGTATCCTAAGTCCCTGGTGTGGACTAAAGATTCGGGGTAGCCTGTCACCTGATTGGTTTCACTGCTCTGCTGCTGTAAGTTTAAGGAGTAATCTCCTACAGCAGAAGCATTCTAGAATGTAAAATCGTCAATTTAATCATCACTTTTAAGCAATTTATCCAAGGAAGGAGATTGCTTGCCTTACAATACGGTTTGCTAAAAAATGGGAGCTTGGCTGAACCATGGAAACCCCCTCATGCTTATGGGCCTGCAAACTACTAATGACCTGTATAATTATACATTCTCGAGGATATTATTAATTGGGGTTCACTTCCCCTTTACACTAAAAAGAAGGCCTAATTAAGGGTATGCTTTATGAATATGCATTATTCCCCCAAATATCCAGAGGGTGTCAATATACCGTCGTCATACACGCGGCAATTTGGGAGTTCTGTTCGACACCTTTCAGAACTATATTTCATCTGTCTGTAAATCTGGTTATTTTCACCTTAGACGAATTCAATCTATTCGTCCATTCATTTCACGTTCCGCGGAATCACTCGTCCATGCTTTACAACCTTTAAAATTAATTTCTGTAATTCTCTATTGTATGGGACTTCTGCTATCACCCTTACAAAAACTTCAAAACTCAGCAGCAAGTGTTGTCTGTCTCACTAAACTTATGTCACCTCTCCGAAAGACCTTCATTGGCTACCGGTAACTAAACGTCTAAATTTCAAAGTTATTATCACTCATAATGCGGACACGCTCCATACTATCATTCTTCATCAATCTCACAATTTTTTTCAAGTTCCAAAAGAAAGACACTCTTTCAGGTTCGAACGTTCTTTTTCTTTTGGAGCTACAAAAATATGGAACTCCCTTCCACCTAAACTTAGATCAACTTCTGATACTGATACATTCAATACCTTGAGTAAAACCTATCACTTTCATCAATAATTCTTATCAGTAAGCGCCAGTAACATTTTTTTTTCTAACAGGCGCTATAAAAATTCTATAATTTATTCAGACAGATAAGACCAATTGCATCTTAATATATTTCAATTTTGTTATTTTAATAATTCAAACAAATATTGATTTCTTTTATTATTAAAGTTACGTAAGGTCATCATGCGTTTGTCTTACTCATTTCTGGTATGTCTAATTCTTATTGTAGCTGTAACAGCGGAGCCCATTGGAAGTAAGTATATATAGTCATTGCAATTGTGTACACACTTTACAACACACATTGCGTCATTCTAATACTAACGTAAAACTTTAAAAAAAAAGTTATCTCCACAATAGTTAAAATTAACGATTTTAATTATGAAGCTTTATGGTAGTTATCATTACGTTTTAAATCTCAAAACGTTTTCGGTATCAATTAGAGATAGGCCTATGGCTTAGTTTGAATCCGATCGTTCAACCAACAGACTGATTCGATACCTACCAACCGACAGACCGACCAGCCGACTGATTGAGTGAATGACCAACCTACCGACAGACAGACCGAATGATTGACTGACTAACCGACCGACCAATTAACTGACACTCTGAGTGCTGACCAACTGAGTGGCCTACCGACGGACCGACTGACAGACCCATTCTTTGGTTAGTCTTACCACGTTTAATTCTTAAACTGTTGATCGCTTCCCACAGGAAAACGCCGAGCTAGCCAGTCATCTAATGAAGCACCAGTAGGACAGCAGCAGCAACCGCAGCAGCAGCAGGGTGGCACAACGAACTCTGAAGAAATCGGTAAATTAAAAAAAAAAGTCATAATATTAGGCCTATAATAAAATCAAAATGTGAAGATGTAACAGATTACAACACAACTGGAAATTGGTAAATGAATGTGTATATAACATTCGTTTCTATTTGCTTTTGGGGACAACAGAAACAAAACACAGAATAAATGGTTGAGAAGGAAAGTGAAAATTAAATGCAAAAGAGAAAAGTAAAATAAATGTGTTTGTAAAAAAAAATAATTACTGAACATTTTGAGTAAGGTAACTTTTTATACTGTAAATATATATATATATTTTTTTTAAAGAGCCATTTTGGATTTTGATTACTATAATGATGAAAAATATTAATATTTTGGGCATAGATTTCCGTTACAAAACACTGAATCTTATAATGAGACTTTAGGCCTACTTGGCCAATACTAATAGCTTAAAATACACTGTAAAAACAACATAGAGGATTTAAAAACAAAGCTCCACGCAATGTTGCTCCACCTTTAGTGACACGTTCAAAAGCTAAACGTGTTTAGGCCTAATATGTTTAGGTTTCTGACGTGTTTAGCATTAGATGTGCTTAGGTATTTGACATCTTTTTTTTATTTTAGGATTTAAGATGTTTTTATTTCGCTAAATATGAAGAATATCGTTCTTTTAATTACTAGTAGCAATGAGTAAAAACAAATAGTTGAGTTCTCAAGGAATATATTCAACTATATTTACATTTAAACAAATTTTTAATTGAATATATACTTTAAACGTTAAACCCTTTACTGTCATGTTCCAATATAAATTTGTTTCTTATTTGCTGTTTATCTTTAGATTTAGTGTAGTTAGAGGATGATGATTATGTAGCTATCTGGCCTTCCCAGGTAGCCTTTGTATACCAAATTTTTATTTTAAAAATAAATAAATGTACTTATAAGGCCTATACTACCTCCGAGGTATGTAAGGCCTCTAAATACACGGTAGTTCACCTTCATTATAACTTTATACAGGAGATAAGGACTATAACAATAATTAATATCCTCATCTATGAAGTACATTCATGTTACAACTCACGTGTATCTTTTACAAGATACAAGATAAAATAGAAATTTTGTCTTTCTCATAGCAACGTCAAAGTAAATATTTAAAATCATACATACATGAAATAATATTCTGTTAAAATTAACAATAGGTACTAAGAGAACAATTGTATCGAGTAGTTATTAGGATTTAGTATTCTAATGTCTTTTGATATCAACTACTGACATTTATAAACTTTGAACAAATATTTTTCCCAAAATTTCAATAAGTTCAATAATTATTCACACCGTTGTCTAGATAACAAGAATACAACATATTTTTTAAATGTTTATTGCGATATGTGTTTTATTTTTTGCAGTTATGGCTGGTCTAGCAAATTTACAACAGAATTCTGAATCTCAAGAGGATAGAAAAAGAAGACGTTGATAGATGTATTTAATAGCCTATATATTAGATAAATATTCGGCAGAATATCATAAGAATAGCTGCCAATGATGATTCTCTTGTTCGCATGTATATTGAGGAAATTGCTTAAAGTACATAAACATATGTACTTTAATGGCAAACATTCAATGAACAGAAGTAATTTAAAACATACAATAGTTATCACTGGATAAAATGACCATAACTCATCTTAAATGAGTGACTGTTGCTACATTTTAGATGTGATGACTTTTCTTCTCCTTTTCATAATATTTCAATTATATTTTGGAGTTAGGTTCTTTTTATATCTTGCTACACTACAATATTTCAAATACTTAATCAGCAACTTTTAAAGTAAAGATTAATATAAAATATTTTAAAGCAAATATATGGTTTGCTATCCAACAGTGGTAATATGATTATTGCCTGATCATTCAATTATTCTCAGAAAGAAAGATAAAATTTTAGAAAAAGCTATGTATTATCATTTATTGCTCATTGTTGAAATATACCAATTTTAATACAATAGTTTGTAAAATTCGATCATTGACTCCCTTGTATCTACGTAGTTAAATAATTTGTCAATCTTTCTACACTTTCGGCGAAGGTGGTTTGCGCAGAGCTTTTCATTCGGGTTGATTATCTTGTGGTCGGGAGTTCAAATTACACACATTGATCATGCTCGGCCGGCTTGTATAGATTAAAATACAGTAAATTCTTCCAAACAGTGCAAAGGCAGTTGTGTTATACAAGAATACAGAAGCAGTGGCGGAGACGGAGTGCTGCAACCCAAACCCCAGTCGAAGAACGTGAAACACTAAAATCGATTATAGGCCTTTCAAATCCCTAAATTATCTGAGTTTCCGAGGTCATTGCATTTTGGACCTTGGATTGGCCTTCACTTTGAGGGTCATTTCTCCCCTCACGTTGAAGCCATTCCTTCCCTCCGTTGGAGAAATCTGAACCCACCGTCCCTCTCTGGTGCCACCAGTGTACAGAAGAAGAAACACTGGTGAAATTAATAATAACAATACTAATGAGGTTAATTAACATTACAGATGATGGTGATGATAATGCTGATGTTTCAAAGATGGAGATATGATGAGGATGAGGATGGTTATCAAAATGATTATGATGTGCATGAAGACAATGATGGTGGTGGTGGTAATGATAATGATGATGATGGTGATGATGTTATTTACGATGATGATGTAAACACCATCATCATTTTGCAATTTATTTTAAATTTTATCGAAAATCTATATTATCATTGTTCTTTCTGTATTTTACTGGTGTTACTGTATTTTTTTTTTTTTATTTTTTTTTTGCATTTGCTAAGAAGGATTTGAAGGATATGAAAGAGCCCTCATAAAAGAAAGTTGAATAAATAATAAATAAATCAAGAGGATGAGGACGAAAATAATGATAAGGAGGATAAAGATGTGGATAAAATGAAGATGACTATAGGCAAGAACGTAGGCCTACATATTTTTTTTATTTCATTTATTTTTTTTTTTGTTTTTTGGTTGGGGTAATGTTTGGAGGGGTGTCCGTTAATATCCTATGGTGGGATTACGAAGCAAAGCCCTCTGAAGCTGTTTTGATGCCATACATTGACTGATCATTGACTGATCATGATAACGTATATGCCTACATTTGTTTTTACCCCACAGAAAGCGAGACATGAAATTTTGTTTAATGGTTGAAATATTGTATGAATTGTCTGATTTCGTTCCAAGTTTCCCTAAGTTATTATGGTACAGTATTTATGGCGTTTCTTTATGGGTCTATTTTTAAGCTGAGATTGCATGTCCATTGCTCTTTGTCGTTCAGGCTGATGGGAATTATATACAGTGCCTCCTCGTGGCGAAACACAGTTAACTGTTAACTCAACCAGAACTAAAAAGGACTCGGAGGAGGTTCGTCACCAGACAAGCGACACGCAGGTCCACTAGCGTGTGGACATGCCTTGGTGCCCATGAACTGAATCCCCAACTTTGGGCAAATAACCCTACTGCCTTGTGTGATACTTCAGGAGAGGTAAGCTAAGGGAGTAAACCCCGACAAAAATCACCACACTGCCTTGTGTGCATCTTAAAGTTACAAAGGCGAAGATTAGCCATGACAGAGCTAGCAAGCCGATGGCAATTTAACATTTCCTCTGCTCAATAATTAACGAAAGGAACCCAACTTAACAAAATGAATAGTATACATAATGAATTTCCTTACTGCATCATTCGTCGCGCAGAACAAGGAGCTCGTTTCCCCATGGAGTGCACAAACTGACTGGGTAGAAAAATTGGCTACTGGGTATCATATTAATCATTAAGACTTCCTACATTATAAAAACATTTTTTCGAAGGAGATGAATTCCGTAGAACGTTTCAGGAAGTGAGTCAATTTCACATACTTGCTTATATTAACGCTTTTTAATAAAATATGAACTTGCTCCTCTTCAATATAAATATTTTCCAATCTTTCAGTAGTTTTAAATTGGAATATTGGTAATGAAATTTTGGGAGTATCAATGGATAATTTTTTAATTTAAAAAAATCATTAAAATAACTTGCTTTTTCGAAGTTGTTTATTGTTTATCCCTTTCACTTCTGCAGGTAAATACACCCCTTTTGTTGAGCTTTCTTTTGAGGAAAAAAATGTGATTTTGAAATAAATGCCAAAGAAGTTGGCCTATGGGGTGGTCGCCCATATTGGATTTTCTTTGTTTTCATAAATTCTGTGAAAGAAAAAAAAAAAAAAAAAAAAAACTTTTCTCCAAGAAAATTTTATGGGATGCTGTTTTTGTCACTGGATAATGATGAAGATATATAAAATGAATAAAAACAAACATAGTTTGAATTATTTTCTTAATTTTATTCAAAGACAGACACAAATCAATATTTGTCGACAGAGTCGTGAAAAACATGAAATTTTCAAAAAAATCCCTGTAACATGTGTTTTTTTTTTGTAACAATTAGTCATTTAGGCCTAATTCAGTTTGTAAATAATTGTAACGACAGTTATTGTATTTCATGAAATAGGACTGTTTGACTGAAAAAAAAATCACTCGCATCTTCGCTAGTTCATAGAAAAAAAGAACTATTTAGAGGGCGTGTGCACTCCAGGGTAATTTTAAAAAAGATTATTTTCAAATACCCGGTACTGCCGGGAAAGCATAATTCAACGACATTGTTTGCTACCCGGCACTACCGGATATGCGCAGTGAAAGGTTTAATGGTGGGTTTGATAATGATTTATGGTAGCAAATCATTCCATTTTTTCTTTTCTTTTTTTTTTTTTAATTGCTTGTGAAAAGAATCTATGTTTGTGTTTATCACTTCTGGAACTCATTAAACGTATTGACTTTGAATACAACTTCGCGAAAAAAAACTCTTACCTGGAGGCCCTATATATTTTTTATCCAGGCTCATTTTGGTACCCCGCAATTAGGCGCTTTTGTAGTTTCTGGGAGCCCTCAAACAAAGCTTTTTTTCTGGTGAAATGGTGAGAGACCGGACTCGATGATTAAAATGATGAGCTCATAGATTATTGGCATTTATTTGGCAAGCAAAATATGAACAATTGCCAATATAAAGTACTTCGCACAAATATAAGGAAATAACTATCACAAACTACAAACGGATGTATTGTTGGTGAAAATATGTATGACATCATCTATTCATGTCAGTTTTTTTTTTTTTTTTTTTCTACATTCTTTAATTCTTTATTATATAGATATTCATACTGAATTTGGAATGTCGGGTTTTTTTTTTCTAAATTAGCAACATTTAAACTAAATCATATCATTTATAGAGCTGTATGACATATCAATATGGATTCTAACATTAGACTTGACTTATTTATACGGTAATTTTCTTGATGATATAGGCCTATGCAGCAAATATTTGTTAGGCTATTAATTAATTATTATTATTATTAATTATGCTAGTTTAAGATACTTAATAAATAAAGTACAATGGCATTGTAATCTTGAATGTAATTTAGACATATGCAAGAGGAAATTATGTACACTTAGTTATGTGAAAATATGGCCCAAAATATTATATTTTAGAGTTGAAAGGAAAAGAGAATTTAGTCGTAATATGGCAAAGTAACACTTCTATATAGGTCAAATAATATTTAGGGAATTTGAACATTTGGTCCTCTAATGTGCTAATTAAACTTAGAAGGATATGCGCATGTTCTGAATTTCAGTATTTGAGGGTAAGAATTATGAAAACGCAAGAAAGGAATACGTAATTGTCTGTGATTTGATGATGGCTTAAGAAAACGGAAGTGTTAAGATCTATAAGCTAATCACCCTATCCGAATTCTGACAACTGGACACAGAAGGTAGATAAGAAGCACTTTTAGTATACGTACAAAAAAGGTAATGTTGTTTTCTGTTTTGTTTTTAACTTATTATGCTATCATGACATCTGAATATGATTACTTGTATTGATAATAAATCTAACAAAGTTATAGTAAAACGTTTTTCTTAATCATGTGTCTATTTGGCAAGGAAAAGAACATCTCTCTAAAAGTTATTTCATTATAAAAGTGATACAGTGACAGATACTGTATGCTTACAATTTGAGTGTACGTGTAGGAATGATATAATATAATACTTTTAAATATTAAGGACAGATCGATGTCTATGTGTTGCGACATTACGCTTTCCACAATTCAAGACAGGATGATTTGTTAGTGTTTGTGTTTACATGTCCTTCCAGGTCTTGTTTATTATAATCACACACCTAGGCCCATTATTAGGCCTATATCAGAACATACTATATCTTATATCAAGGTCTATCATATCATACCATACATTATCTTGGATGGGCTCCTTTTCGAGATAGGCTTCCTTTCAAGATTACTTTTGCAAACTTTGGCCGATTCAAGGGGGGCCGAGACGGTCAGCCTCCCGATCCCTCTTAAGTTTTTCAAGATAAAAAACTAAAAAAATATAATCAAATTTAGGTGTGAGGGTGCCATTTCCGGCCATCTAAAGGTGTTATAATCATAAATTGTATTACCTTTGGGTACGACAATGGTGGGGCTGATGTAGTCTAAACTATCTCAGTCTGTGAAGTCCATACCTGGCCTCCTCTATTTGGCGATCCTAAATTCGGCGAATTACTGGATCAGCCACTAGGCCTTCTTTTGAATGCTGTAAATTGTTCAACTATGAAATTCTGTTAAATGTTTTTTTAAATGTTAACCATGCCAGTACAATAAGTACCACTGGTATCGAGACGCTCTCATAATCATCAAAGCTAACGTCAGCCTGAATGTAAGTGGGCCTACTATCTCGAAAGAAGCCCATATCATCTTGATTTGAAGCGAGATGTGCTTCTTTTAAACATTACTTTTTGCAAACTGATGAGGGGGCTTTTTTGCGAGATGGGAGATTAAGCATATGGGCTTCTATTTGAGGTTTTACGGTATTTCGTCTTAAAGCACAACATAACCACATATAAACTATAACGATACAGTTTAGGAACAAAACATATTTAACTAATACCAATACCTTACAGTCGTACTTCAAATTAGATAAAAGTAATTACTGTAACAAGCATACAAAACAACCAAATGTTCATATTCAATGCTTTATCAAAAATTTCTTTTCATACATTATATTAGGCCTACGAACATTAAATAAGGAAGTTAAATTATAATCAATGGACTTTAAATTTGGTTAGCAATTTAGGCAAACCAAAAAGAAATTCATCTTCCTCTGTAAGGCAGTTTTCACTATATTACCCTGCCTGAATAAATTGAAATACTCTTTAGCAGAGAGCAGCATAACAAAAATTATTTAGATGTTTCATTATTTTTTCTTTTAGTCCACATATCGGTTTCAGAGAGACACCATAATTTGTATCCTTATAGCGCATTTTATTATTAGCTTATAATGATTGAAGAGACGTAATTGATACACGTGCTTTCATAATTATTCCAATGCCACTAAAAACAGCTGTATCATCATGACAAAATATACTTTATTATAACCAAATAATTAACATTAATAATACTAATAACCAACCAATAAACATTTTCAATAACCCCTAATTTATGCATAATGATAATACATTAGGTTATTAACTTTTAAAAGTTTTTCATTCTGAATGACTATGGCATAGGCCTACCGATATTGTATGCGTTTTACCTTCAGTATTAAATATGTTATAGGCTTGCGTCCAATTGCATTTTATTTATCTCATATATTATTATTATACATCCTGTTATCGGCGTTCTTGATTATTGGATGAGATAATAATAATAATAATAATAATAATAATAATAATAATAATAATAATAATAATAATATATATATATATATATATAAAATAATTACAAAATAAAGTGATAATTAAAGGAATAATAATAATAGTTATTATTATTGTTGTTGTTGTTGTTGTTGTTGTTATTGTTGTTACTATTATTAATATTATTATTATAACATCAATAAAAAAAATATCAATAATAACAATGATTAATATCATTATTATAGTATTGGTGTTAATGTTATTAATTATAAGTTTAATAATTAGGCCTACTGAAAATAGTCAAAATATATTCTCAATAAGAAAGCTCTAACCACACTATCAAATTGTATGTGATAAATATGGGTGCATTGGCCATAAATGGCATGATGAGGTCATCACATCCATATTGCAACAATTATGTTATAATATGCATCACAGGTATTTGTCACATAAAATTTGATAGTGTGGAGAGCTTTCATTTCAAATGATGATGAAGATGATAATGGTGGTGGTGGTGGTGGTGCTTATGATTATGATTATGTTGTGGTGGTGGTAATGATGATGATGATGATGATGATGATGATGATGATGATGACGACGACGACGATGATGATGATGATGATAATTTTTTTTTATATAACCTTATTTTCAGACTTTCTATTTGAAACTATTTACAACTCTCGGATTGACCATGCGTTTATTGTCTATTGTCGCTTTGCTGGTGCTCATTGCGTTTGCTGAAGCAAGTCCACGAAGTAGGTAGTCCTATATTTTGCTATAAAAAGCGTTTGTTTTGATCGTGAGAAAACTTCCATAAGAATTGACTGGGAATTGAATTTATTGTTCTGACATTGAACTTGCTGTATAAAGTTTCAATTGAGAATATCCGTCACACACAAAAATTAACGTCACTCCATTCCATTTTAAACGCCCTTATCTTCCTGAAACATGCTATAGTAAATAGAGTAGCTCTTAAACACTATAAAAACTGTACAATCCGTTTACGGAAATGACTGATTTGTAAATTTAGTTGCATCCCACTGCATGTATAGTTTTATTGAAAGAGATGTTTATACAGTATGGGAAAAAGTTGAATAAAATTCCTGCTGTTCCCAACTCGAGAACAACGGGGGCCTGTTTGAATTGTTTCCTTCATTCCAAATTGGAAAAATACAAAGGAAGCACTGTTGAAAAACTCAGCCCAATAAAAAAATTAATTAGCTTATCATCCCCTCCCGCATGTCTTCTATAATATTGAGAAAAAACCATTTTGATAATCGAACTTGTGTACTTTGGTCACAGGGCGCCGGGATAGTGATAGTGAGGAGGAAGATGGAATGCAGTCTCCGCAGATGCAAGAACAGAAAGGTGGTGACAGCAGCAGCAGTAGCAGTGAAGAAGACGAGGAGGAATCACTATCATCTCGTAAATAAACTAAAAAATGAACAAATATCATGACAATTTTAAATAATAGGGCGGCTATACATTTTAATATGGTATTACAGCGTATGTATATAGACTGGGAGGCAGACTGAGAGCGTGGTGTATAATTAGGAGCTAGAGGTAAGAACCTTAGAGTGAATAGAACCTCTACAAAATCTTCATAGTTGAGACAAAGAAACTATAATTATTTTAATTCGCTATGGTTTACCACTGACCTCTCTGCTAATGATATTGCAACTCAATGAACTGTTTTATATATATATATAAGAT
>NW_022717699.1:75746-107375 GCF_011630105.1 Anneissia japonica | reverse complement strand
TATCTTTTGAGAGACATATGATACACAAGGTAAAACTTAGAGCCGTATACTGAGTACCATTCGGCCAAACCCCGGAAGTATTAACTTTTGCCTTCTGGTGAAGACGATCGTTTAGAACAGCATATAATAAATTTAACAAATGGCTCTTTGATGTGTTTTATTAAATTTTGTATGTACTAAATGCTGAATAACTACATATTGTAACAATTCATTCATAGCTATAAGTTTTTAAAGAAAAAAATGCAAGAATCAAGGACCACCTATTAGGGATTTTGTTCTAGCCTGGATGGAAGTTTAGATGTAAAACTCATGGTCTGGATTAAATTGTATGTTTTAACACAAAACGGGCACGAGACCTAACACTCAGCTACCTCGGTTAATTATACCAAATTTTTCGCTACCCAAAATCACAGTTTACTGCAATACTGGCGACCCCATAATGTCAACTTGCGTACTACCATTCCAAACATGCTCACGTAATGTTTCCCAACCATAATAGGTCATATGCTAGGCTACTGTGGTTTACTGGTGTGGGTTCAGTGGTGGCTCAATTGTAGCATATACTTTTAGAGGAGTAAAGCTGTGTCTGACAAAAAGTGGTGACGAAGGGGTCACGCTTCCTGTTGCCTAGAAAAATGGGCAATTTTGGGTCAATTATTAAACAAGAATTTTCAAAGTGGCACGTACAGTTTAAAAGCATTGGCGTAACAGCTAAGAGCTCTCATCGGCCAAAGCCGAGGGCCTCAGTCCTTAGGGTACCCCATAATAATTGTCAGTATATTTCCCCAAACAGGGTCTTTTTATTCCTCACGTGGCCCCTCCCCATCAGCCTCTGTTTCTATTTTCCTAGTAGCCTCGAGTTATTTACAACACATGATCCAAAAGTAGAGGAATTTTCAGCGCCCATCACTTTTTAGACGGTAATTTAATATTTTGCATGAATGTAGCCTGCTTAAAACAAAAGGAAAAAAGATCTTATGAAATAATTTGGTGTATATAAACAATTTTTCCCCCCAGAATCTTCACTAATAGGCATAGAATCGTCATTAATATTCTCGTCCGTAGTGGTAACTGCAACGCCTGGACCAGCAATTGAAACGGAAGAAACTGGGAATGTTACAGAAGCTGATTCAGGCGTCAATCAGCCTCAAGTGGGCGAACGTAAGTATATGAAGATGAACTTACAACTTCAGCCTGGCACTCCCTGCGAGGCGATTCTAAGCAAATACGCTGCGCAACGCCAGGACGGAACGCAACGGATCGGCTCCCACCGACAAGAAGGTGCAGACGGCAGAATCATGATGGAGTTATGCAAGCCTAAGTCAACTAAAAAGTTGTAATAAAAATCTTTTCCAATACACATTCAAAACACTGATACCCAGTACATCTGAGATACTCTCTTGACACTATCAGTTAATCCATCTTCATTGTAATTGTATTTATAATTATATTTGATTTTCTTGTGATACCAACTGTCGAATAGCATTTTATATAACAGGATATTATTAGAAATTGCATGGACTCAATTGGGATTCGGACCCAAGTCCAGGGGTGGCGCCACCGGGGGGCCGGGGTCACCGCGTCGGGGGAAGCGCCACCGCTCCCCCCCCCCCGGTCGGGCAAATCCTGACGCCACCCCTGCCCAAGTCCTCCGATTGATATTCTGTTTGGCGTAGAACCTTAGTGTTCAATCGCAATGCATATAATACATTTTTCTAAAAAAATGGTCATCTCATAAAAACTTTAATGGGCAATAACTTTTATTAAATTTAGAATGAAAGCTAAACTAAAAATTTAAAAATTGTTTATTTTCTTTCAATATTATTTTCAAATAGAAGTTAGAAGGTGAAACCATTTTTTTTTTCTACATCTTTTATATGCTCGTAAATTTCTGCAAGGAAATGTAAAGATTTTTGTAGTAAGTAAAACTCAGTAAATCATTAAATACAAGTTTTCATTAACTGAAACTTGAGAAATTAAAAACAGTACGCAATGTGGTTATTTCAAATGAGAAATTCAAGTTTTGATTGTACGTTATTGTTGAGGATTATTTTAATTTGTTTTTATGTATTAGTTTATCTTTTAGTGTCGAAAAATATTTTACCGTATGCTTATAGGCCTATTTAATCATAAACATTTCTGGAATTCACTTTTATTATTCAGGGTAGATGAATTTGTTATTCTCTTTATGATCGCCCTGCTCACGATGAGCTCCGGGATCCTTCAAGAAAGAGTAACTGTATGGTCCCACCCTGGGTTAGGCGAAGTAAATCTTTTATAAATCAATAAAACAAAACTAAAAAAATATATAAATCATTATTATGAAATACAAAGGTAACCGAAATACATTTATGTAGCATAATTATGTAGTATAACAGTAAATCTTGGCTCTTAAGGTAAACACCAGCAGTGATTTTTTTTTTTTGTCAACGGACCCCGTTAATGACGGCCATGTCTTCCGAAAAATAACAGTAACAGTTTAAACATTGTCGTTATTTAAAATTACGATATATTAAAAGTAACAATAATTTTAATTATTTGTAGTGGAGCCAACCGTTAAGGCAATGACTACAGCGGAGGTCTGTGAGACCGCCTGTCCTCTGGAATACAATCCTGTGTGCGGCAATGATGGTGTAACATATCCGTCCGAGTGTGTTTTCAACGCAATTGTATGCAAGAGCAAAGACAAGACGGCGGCGATTTTGCATACTGGAAGCTGTGAGAGCAATGTTACTACGCAGAGGCCATTCATTCCATAAACTCTATGGCTGTCAAGTAAGAAAATAAGTTTCCATAACAAAAATGTTACTATCTCATTATAGGATAATACTACTACTGCTACTACTAGCGATAGCAGTGGCTTAACAATGGGGCTGGGGGTATGTGGCTTTCTGAGATTTGGTGGGGGGGGGGCTTTTGGGTCCCGATCGTCAACTCTATTGTGTAATCTTAGATGTTAGATGTCCTCATTGTTTAATTATGTCTTTCATTGCATCCTAAATGTTTTAACGAATAAAAAAAATTATATGACATTAGTGGCGAATCCAGGAATGTTTAATAGGGCCCAGGAAGAGACTTTCACTGATAAAGGGTCATTACCACCCCAACCCCAACATGGTTGAAAATATGTTACCAAGTCACTCTAAGTGGCCTGAAATGGCACTCACAGATTTAAAATCCTGGGGCCCTTTTAATTTGCCACAGGATTAGGCCTATAATATGATTCGATGTCAGGGACAAATTATGGTGTTATATATCAGCAAAGTCCTTTTGGATCAGGGTGCTAGATCGAGGACCATGTGGTCGGGGGGGGGGGGCATGTGAACCGCCGCATGAGAGCGCAGGCGTTACGCCACTGAGCGATAGCGATAACGCTCTTGATAAAGGAAGCGATAATAATAACAGCAGCAACAGCATCAAGCAACAGAATTACTATCACCACCAAATACAAAAACAACAGCAGCAGCAGCAGCAGTAGCAACTACAACACCAGTACCAGTACAACACCACCAGCAACGACAACAACAGCGACACCAGCAACAGCAGCACCAACAACAACAGCAACAGCACCAGCAAAACAACACCAGCAACAACAACACCAGCATCAGCAGCAACATCAACAGCACCAACACCAACACAACAAAGAACAGCAACAAGAGCATCAGCAACAACAACAACAGCAACACCAGCAACCACACCCCCAGCAATTACACCACCAGCAACTACACCCCTAGCAACAACAATAGCACCAGCAACAGCGGCAGCAGCAACAACATTCCATTTAATTTCTTTAGGCACGAGCCAAGGATCGCCAATAAGTGAAGTTAATCACTGTCCTAAATGGCATATACTGTACATTAAACAACAGTGGACTTAATGGAGCAGTACTCCGAGTGACCCTTACTCTTCTCGAAGGATGTACTGGGTTCTTTAAAGTGCACACGAGCCAAATGAGTACACTGGGCCTACGGTTTAAAGCCATTATCCGAGAAGACTTGTTCCACTATCGGAACCATTGGCGAGTGAGCTGTTCAAACCAGCGCCGATGTTAGAGCTGAAGGTTACGGTGCCCCTGACTTAACCGCTCGGCCAATTAACTCGCCTGCATCAACAGCATCAATAACAACAACAACAATAATAATAATAAATCTAATAATTGTAGTAACGACCAGAAGGCGACGAGGGCAATGATGATAAAATTTATTGACAATGATCATAATTTAATTATCATTCAGTAGGTCAATTCACCACCTAATTATAAAGGGTATTTGTTATTCACAGGTTCAGTACTGTATAACAGGCAGAGATGCGAGGTCATCACATATTGTACGACATAGCATTCACGGCAGGCCAACTCAATGAATACACGTTTCTACATCTAACTACAGGATCAACCGATTGAGAAAATAATTGTTTTAAGAAGTTATATAATGTGCTGGAATACTGTTATATAAATCATGAGTGACTTTCAACTAGCATTGTAACATTTTTCCCTTTGTTGTTATAGAGAAAATAAAAAAATATTTGTTTACATCACAGTTTGTTGATGGGTTTTATTACTGATTCTGTGTAGCAGATCGATGACCATCTCTCAAAATATCTCGGAAGTGGTCCAGCGGAGAGGCCCCAGAAACTGTTACGATTTAAGCCCTGTTTATACTTCAACGATAACGATAACGATAAAAAAAAAAAAACTAAAAAGCAATTGTTCATATAGAAAATCAAAGAAGTTTTTACACTAGAACGATTCGATAACGATTTATCAGTTATGCGATAACATATTTTGACAAATCAAATCAGATGACGTCATAATCATGGAAAAACATTAAAATCCTAGTAGTAGCAACGATTTTATCGTTTCTCCATGATTATGACGTCATCTGATTTGATTTGTTAAAATATTGTGTTATTGTTTACACGATAAATCGTTATCGAATCGTCCTAGTGTAAAAACTTCTCTTTTTCCTTTGTTTTCTGTATGAACAATCGCTTTTTAGCTTTTTATCGTTATCGTTGAAGTATAAACACACCTTTGGGGTTTTGAAGGTTTATTTATCCGATTTCTCTACTAATGTAGAAAATACATATATTTGTTTTCTTTCCTTCAGTCAAAAAGTGACTTAATTCATCCCGGCCCGATCATATCCCTGGCAGAGTCTAATATAATAATGGAGTCCCGACGAGGCCTCGCCAACCTCGAAACCAACAGGAACAGTAGAGGGTGACCGATGAAGAGGGTTGAATTCTGAATAGTGAAATCGTACTCACCTGCGTGTTTAATCACGTTATAATAATTGATGTTATTGTTCTTAGACTTATCAGTGGCGGATTCAAGGGTGGGCTCAGCTGGCCCGGGACCCCTAAAAAAAAGAAACTTTTTTTCAAATTGTAAGTCTGCGAGCCATCTAGAGGTGCCATAATAGTGAATCTTCTCACCTCAGCCCAACCACGGTAGGATTGAGGTGGTATAGGCCCTCCATCTGCCAAAGTCCCTCCTTAGACCCCCTCTATTTCAAATACCTGGATCCCCACTACTTATTATGAGATTAATAAATAAGTAATTAATGAATAGAATATTAAAATATGAAGCCCCCACGCCCCCATCGGCCAAAGCTCGTCGGGCAATCGGACCAAAAAAATAATTAATAAAAATAGGTCTAGTTTTACCATCGCAGCTATGTCCAGCCATCTAGAAGTACCATTTTTGTTTTTAATCTCTTTTTGGGAGGAGGGGGAAACCCCTACCATACCCACCCCCGGATCGGGCCTTCGGCTATAGTTACACCCATAAATACTTAGCCCCCCATCCCCCAGTCGGACATATTATCCCCCTCCCCCTATAAATTATATCCTAGAGCCGCCACTTCACTTGCTGCATTTAGAATAGCGATACTCACTCGAATCTGTCCTCGATGTGTGCGAGCGCTTGGAGAATCGACGCTGAGAGTCGGTCCACACTGAAGACGACCCGTCCAGTGGTGGCGCAAGCGGGAGGGGCAGGGGGAATTTTCCCACACGTCGGGTGGGAAACAATAATAATTTGCCTATCCAAATAACGCTATTTTGATTACCAATAACTAATATTGTGGTCTAAAAGCACAATTAAGACCAAATTAAGCCATAAAAACTCTCCCTATGAACCCTAACCATTTGCCCGAGGACCCTTCCCCGTCGGACACGTCGGACTCCTTGTCAGTTTCTGGCACCACCGCTGGACCCGTCGTGATCTCTATGTAAACCAGTTAGTACAGTATTGACACTTTATAACCCGATTTTTTGTAGACTACGAAAGCCCATTAGTGCTAATAAAGTATATGTTCAGTAATCCGTAATAACGAATTACTAATTCGTAATTACGAATTAGTAATCCGTAATAACGAATTAACTAATTCGTTATTACGGATTAGTAATCTCGCATATATAAGAGCGCTTAATAAATATTCCAATTATTATTATTATTATTATTATTATTATTATTATTATTATTATTGTGGCCATTTTTCGAGGACCAAGGTTTCTCTGCTGATTTGGCATCACTAGGGTATAAATAAAAAAATTGAGCGGGAGGGGGGTACATGTTTCAAAAACCTATGATAACAGCCATTTTTTAATTTAAGATGGCTGCCGTCATTATCGAAAATTAAATGTTCCACTGTATAATTCCATTTCTTCTCGTTGAAAAATAGTAAAATTGATGTTTAACTTGTGTTATTGGGCTTTCTGAGTCGAATAATCATAGTTAGTAATCATAAAGCAAATTAGTAATATTTCTTGTTCATACTCGAAATCAGCGAAGAGGAAGTTTCTCCAGCATTGAGGGCGTGATATAAGTACAGTTATCAACCTATTCTTTTTGTTCCAAATAGAATCAACGATATCTTAACGTTATTACGCCACACCATACTGTACCTGGCGAGGTGGTGTGTAGGTGAAGTCGCTGATGGGGATGAAGCTTTCAGAAAATGTGGTTCGTTCTCCACTCCAATGGTTTCATAAGAGCATCATAAGAGCATTCGAACAAAAAATCTTATTCAATTGGTGTATTATTGATCTGCCAGAAGCTCCTGGCGGTACGACTAAAGTAACCTAGTCTTTGGAAGCATTTTGCAAGAGGTCCGTTCGACCATTATAGGAAGAGCGGAGGGATGTGCGCTTAACAAATTTTGAAAATATGGCACCCTAGACAGTGGCACAACTAGTTTCCGAGGGGACCTGGATCGACAGTACATAGGCCTATGTAAATTGGTCGAGGCCGAACAGGACAGTAACGGTTAATTCTGAAAGTAGGAATAGGCCTACCTGGACACAGAAGGTAGTAGCCTGACTCAAAATATTGACCAAATCACAATTCGTACAGTCTATTTTAACTCATGTGAATAAGACAAATTGTTCAAAACAATTGTTCAAAATATAATTTCTAATTATTGCCAAAAATAGATGAGTTTCTTATTTTCTCTGAATAAATAAAGTGCAAGGAACACGAATACATAATACAATGAATAACGCTGACTGTCTATATTTACACGACATGCAGGGTACTGTGCTCTTTTTTTTTTTTCCTTTCTTTTTCTTTCCCCTTCTTTCTCTTTCCCTCCCTCTTCCCTCTTTCTTTTCTCTTCTTACCCAGGTGTCTTAATTACTTTTAAGTTCTTCAAAATTCAAGGTTTTCCCCTCTTGAAAACGGTCAGGTAATTGTTTCCTATTGTTATTACAGTAAATAGGCCTTATGTGTGTATAGGCCTACATACATAAAAAAAAAATTAAAAAAAAAATGAGTAGTTGCATACGATTTTCTTCCATGAGATGAATCCCAAAAAGAAAGGGAGGGGGGTGTATACATACATAAAAAAAAAATGAATAGTTTCATACGATTTTCTTCCATGAGATGAATCCCAAAAAGAAAGGGGGGTCCGGTGGTCTTTGGAAAATTTTAATTCCTAGAAGGCGGGAAATGAGTTTTCCTGATATCTGAGGTGTCTTTTAATTACTTTTAAGTTCTTCAAAATTCAAGGTTTCCCCTTTGAAAATTATTATAATGAATCAATGAACCCAAAGAAAAAAGGGAGGTTCAGGTTCTTCCCGGGAAAATGTTGATTTCTAAATGGTGGGCAATCAGCTTTCCCGACTTCTGAAGTATCTCTTAGCGAATTCAATTTAAGTTCTTCAAAATTCAATGTTTTCCCCTCTTAAACAGGTATTTTTTTCCCATTGTTATTACAGTAGATAGGCCTTATTTGTGTATACATACACAAAAAATTGAGTAGTTGCATACGATTTTTTCCCCATGAATCGATAAATCTCAAAATGAAAGGGGTCCAGGGGTTCCCCCAGGAAGAATTTGATGATTCTAGAAGGCGGAAAATGAGCTTTCCCGACTTCTGAGGTGTCCTGACTTATGTGGTGTCTTTTAATGACTTTTAAATTCTTCAAAATTGAAGGACCCCCTCTTAAAAATTATTCAATTAATCAAAGAAACTCTAAAGATAAAGGGGGTACGGGTTCCCCCCCCCCTTGAAAATTTCGATATCTAGATGGCGGGAGATGAGCTTTCCTGACTTCTGAAATGTCTTTTAATGACTTTTAAAGTTCTTCAAAATTCAAGGTTTTCCCCTCTTGAAAAAGGTCAGGTAAATTTTGCTCATTTTTTATTTTATGTTTGTGTGTATACATACATAAACAAATGAGTAGTTGCATGCATTTTCTTTTTTCCATAAATCGATAAATCCCAAAAAGAAAGGGTGGTCCGGGTGTTCTCCCCCGGGAAAATGTTGATTCCTAGATGGCGGGAAATGAGCATTCCCGACATTTGAATTTTATTTTCTTAAAAATTCTAATTTTCTAATTGCAAAAAAAAACCAAAAAAAAAACAAAACAGCTCACCGGTCCTGAAAAGGTAGGTCTAGAATTCTTTTCTTTTTCCCCCTTTTTTGTTGCCCAAGGGAGGGGGTCAGGACCCATGACCCCCTCCCCCAGATCCGCCAATGTGAATTGCGAGAAAATGTAACTCGGTCGGGTACCGGATAAACATTCTCTTTCCCATCTTTCTCCTCCTTCTTCCCTCCTTCTTTTTTTGCATTTCCGATCATACAAAAATCTCAAGATATTATATATTTTTTTGCCAAAAAGTGGGGGGGGCAGCCCCCGGCCCCCGCTTCCACCGGACATGTGTCAAAGCACCAAAAACAAAGTCGCCATAAAAATACAAAATGATATAAAAAAATAAATGTCTAAAGATTAAAAATACATAAAATTACATAAAAAATCCAGTTTCACATATTAAATATTGAAGATTATATTAAAGGTAGAAATGTTATATTTAATTAAAAATATCAAATAGGAGAGAATGGCAAATAACAGACACCAACTAAAAAAAATTAATTTTGACAATGTTTAGAGGTATAAATATATAATTACAATTAGCTATGTATAAAATGTTGGGGGTTGGGGTCACCACACAAGGCTTATGTAGATGGAGCCGGCCCTGATTACTTGCTATTTTGGTTGCCAGCTATTTTGGGGTATCACAGATGCCATATTAATTACATAATTTGTTCACATTAGGCATGCTGCCCCTTGCTGGGGAAGGGTAAAGGTTCTACAATTGCCAGTTGCTATTTTCGGGCATCCCAAAATCATACTTTTAGACCACAATATTGGGGAATAGCAATCACACTAATGTCTTTGATTTGGATTTGAATATTAATTTAGCCCGATGACTTCGTCATGGTGTCGAACGAGGGGTGGTGGGGGACGTCCAGATTTGTAACTGGTGGGTGACCCAACAATATCAACAATTCCAATGCGATGAAAAGCAACAATAACTAGATTAAAATCAATTCCAAACATACGCTACAACCAGAATCATCGAATTTTTGTCCAGCTTTTTAGTCCACGTACGTCAATCGGAGGATATGGCTTTGCTCTCTGGAAGTATTTACTATTTTATAAGACTAAATATAGAAACCCAAATCTATAATCTATACCAAATCAAAACTGCTTATTTTTCTTGGGGCTTTCCCTGCACGCTTAGCGGGGCCATTATTTTGTCTTGATTATTGATTAGACTCACTTTACTTTAGTACATATTACTGTCTCTATCACTCAAAATCATTACCATCATCATCATCGTCGACGTCATCGGCATCGACGTCATCATCATCATCATTATTATTTCATTTTTTTTTCCTGAGCATCCAGGTGAACAAAGTTTCCGCAGTATGACCCCTGAACCCCTATAATACTAACCACATTAAACCACTCTTACAAAAAAGCTGGATAGCCGTTGAATGTTAGTGCTCTGTCTTTATCACCGGTTAGATCTGTACATGGAGGTACCTACATGGTCTACCTGACATATATTTATTGACTAAAATTAGAGTTTAATCGCTATCAGGTCTACCAGAAGAAAAAAACAGGATTTAATTAAAAGATTTTAACAGTTCAAGTTATAGTACAACTGACCTGAGCGAAAATAATTAATTATGCTTCAGACTGAATTCGTGTAAAGTGTAAATTAAATTGCATCAGCAGTATGTTTTTACAGTTATAATCATTGTTATTCTTGTATTCGTGTTTGTTGTACTTTATATTTATATTCATATTCCTCTCCTGGACCTCACAATATAGTTCAACCTTGTTTCATTTCCATGTGTATATATTGTTATATTCATATTTGATAATGTGTGATGTTTTCGATTTATATTGTTTGTTATAAACTCAAAGAAACAAATCTCGTATATATGTACTACTGTATGTATGACGAAAATCTTGAATCTTGAATCTTGATTTATTCATTGAGAAATAAGCAACTTTATACAATACATTTTGAACAATATATCATTTTCGCAGTAGACCTACATTTGTCTTATTCCCATGATTTAAAATAGCCTTACGAATTGTAATTTGGTCAATGCTACCACATTCTGTGTCCAAATAAAGCATTTTTAACCTGGGTACTTTTCTGTGCTTACTCTTTAGCATTATACACAGGGTTATAGGCATTTGTTATCTCTCTTTTTTTCTTGAGTCATACCAGTAAGAACATGATGCCTTGTAAGGTCATACTCTTTAAAAAATCTACCTAAGTGAGGGTACCTCATGAACATTACAAATCCTCAAGTCAGCTATGGGATTATAATGCCTCGAAACTTTGAAAATTAAATATTATGATAGTGTACATTGGGAGCAAATATTTTAATATAGATAAATTTAGTAAAAGTACGATATACAGTATGGTACTACATAGTTTTATGACAATAAAGTACCGGTAGCTATATTTAGGTGCCATATTTTCAAAATTTGCTCACCTCAGCCCTAAACAGTGGGGCAGAGGTGGATATAAACTCTATAGTCCCCACTAACTTTAAACATTTGCCGCCATTAGACAGGATGGGGAGGGGTGGTAGTGGCTATACAGGTTTGTCAGTATATTTCCAACATAAACACTATCTCCGTGTTTAATTTTATTTCTTATTGGGGTGGGGCTAACGACCCTACACATTGTCATCATCTATTTCCGGGCATTCAGAATTGCACAAAAGTTGTTTAACAACCATGGTTTAGGAGGCTATAGTTGATGCTCTAAGACTCTTAACATTTTTACAACCAAATTTGTTAAGTCGCCCACCTCCCGCTCTGACTATATTATGGCTGGACCATGCAAAATGCTTTCAATCGCTATGTTTTTACGGAGAGCTTGGTTGCAGTTGCAGTGGCGTATCTAGGAGTCTTGAAATTGGGTTGTTGATAGAGGGCGCGAAGGTGAAGTTGGTGAAGTGAGGGGAGGGGGTTGGGGCTCGATGGTCAGTTGAGGGGCGCTAATTCGCAAAATAAGGTGATATTATGTGATTTTTAAATACTTGATCGTGGATTTTTTTGGGGCGGGGGCGACTGGGGGTGCGAGTATTTTTTTAGGGTGTGCTCCCCCGCCCCTCCGCGCACCACTAGATACGCCACTGCTTGGTGGTCACCAATTAACGAAAAGATTTCTAACTTTAGCAGGCTAACTTCAATGAGCACATTTAGTTGGCCCAAGCTACTACTGTAGCTGTGATACAACTTAATTGGGATCCAAACAAGAAAGTTAAAATATAAATTTCTTGTCTTTTGTAACATAGGCCTATGATTGTGAATCAAATGATATCTCTTCGACGTACTGCTAACTAATGATGATTTTACTTATCCAAGCTGTTATTTTACGGAAGATGATATTATTAGGGTTAACGAATGCAGAGGAAGAACAAAGAAAATCATCCCTCCCCGACTATACAACTCTAAAAACACATCCTAGATTAGAAAATTATCTCTTTGATAGGACCGACTTAGGGTTGGGGGGGGGGGGTTGCTTTAAAGTTTAAATTAAGATCCAGTACACTACCACTGAATGATAGAACGTCTGAAGAAGACACGTCATTTCCTTTTTATTTGCCCAGCTTTACAAAGTGTACGTCTGGAAGAAACAAATAAATTACAAATCGACTAATATATGGCAATCGAGAATTATTTAACACATATCTTTATCTTATGTCTGATGTAAGTATAAAACTTACAAATGACTTGCTAAATTCCTTGCCCAAAAATCCATACCGTACCTTTTTGACTTATTTTTCTTGTTCTTGGTACGTTTCATTTCTGTATTACTATCTATATTATGGGAATCCGTAACTGTTCCATTCTCACGAAAGGAAAAAACAGAAATGCTTATTGGGAGGGGGATATTTGAAATATTTTTTTATTTAACTCTGGGGATAGGGAAGGAGACCACTGGGATGGAGTAGAATTTGTGCTCTCGTGAGAGGAAGATGAACATGCTATAGATGAGGGAAATGTGTGCTTTCAGGGATGTTCGGTGTTCTGAACATCTTAGTTATTTTAAATTGTTATCCAGTTTAATTCATTTTCCTTGTGAATACTGCATTATAAATTTTAAATTTGAATTTCGTTGATTTCGTTTTATATATATTGATTTTTAATGGAATAGGGGTCACTCGGGAGATTTACATGGCCACTTCGACCGTCATTTCGCTTCTATTTGAATTCTTGATAGTACTTTGATGAGGGCGGGTGTTGGATGGAGGTGGCCTTGCCAAGCTGGAATGGCGTTTACTCAACTTGTAGACATTGTTTTGTGTCTACTGGTCTGAGAATTAAATATGTGGACCCGTCCACTCTTGACCACCACACTCAATACAATGTACACAATAAAGTAACACATCCCGACGTAGTGGTTTCGGTCGTGATATAGGCCTATTACGACAAAAGGCAGGAGGGACTGCCACATACCATCGGTCCATTAAATTCCATAGTAAAAATTTTTAAAAGTGCCCAACAAGCCCAGCAGTATACTGTTTGTAGTTTTATTTGCCGTTTATAATATTATATTTACCTTAACACGTAAAGTGTGCCACTGTTTCAAAAGTGTGGTATCCGAAAAAATTATTAGTAGGCCTATTATTATTATTTCTTAATTATCTGTACTTTACTGCCTAGGTGGGGGAGAGCCCCCCCCCCCAACCTTTTGCCACCCCTGGTTCCACCACTGCTGACGACAGTAAACGAAGAGTAGGCTCCATATTTTGTCAGCGGGAGCAGACCGTATTTAAACATTCTTTAAATAGGCCTAATAAGAATTATAATAATAATATTTCAAGCATTTTTATAGCGCTCTTTACCCGAGCCTCACAGCGTTTAAAAGTATGAACTATGGAAAAAGGTGAGTTTTAAGAAGAAATTTGAATTCAGAAAGAGTTGCAGCATAACGGATGGCGGTGGGAATTCGGTTCCAGAGAAGAGGTGAAAATGCATAAAAACCTTTTGGGGACAGATGTTAAGTTTGTTTTAGGTATGTATAGTATAAAATGATCAAGTTCAGAACGAAGGCCAGCACGTAAAGGAGTATATCAAATTATAAGTTCCTGAAGATAAGATGGAGCAATATTATGTAGGCAAGTCATAATTAGAATCTTGAAAATGATGCGTTTATGAACAGGTAACCAATGAAGCCGTGTGGGTAAGGGTGTGACATGGTCAAATTTCCTCGCTCGGAATATGAGTTTTGCAGCCCTGTTTTGAATAAGCTGTATACGTTTTATTTCTTTATCAAATGAACCATGAAGTAAAGAATTACAGTAATCGAGACGGGACAGTATCAAACAGAGAACGGCATTATGACAAACACTCATCTATGTAATTTCTGATTTGGAAGATATTTCTGAGGTTATAATTAAGTGATTTACATAGAGATGAAATTTGATCAGACATTGTGCACTCCCCATCAAAGATGACCCTGAGGTTTCTAATAGACTGTGATTGTTTAATGTTAGAGTTACCAATTTGCAAGGAAATATTATGTTGTTTGCTCTTACTGTGGCGTGAAGCAGCAATAAGAAATTCTATTTTATCTTCATTTAAGCATAGCATGTTTTGTGTCATCCATTCATAATAGACCAGGAGCCCAGGGGTGTCAGCAGAGCTGGAAAGTTAACCAATTTCTGTGTATATAGCAACGTTCTATGTGCCTGTCTATGTAGGAGAATGGGCATCTGCCGGTCCCATTGTGGTGGGTGTGGTCAGGAGGGGCATAAAAATGGCCCCAAAAATTGAGCTAGATCAACTTGTGAATTAACCCAATGAAACATATCAGAATATATTCGGCATAGTTCAAGATAACATGAATGGTCAATGCCAGACATTTCCAGTGGTGGGGGGTGCGTGCCAGACGCAAAAAACCGGTACCCCAAAATTAAGCTAGATTAGCTTGTGAGTTAACCCGATGAAACCTACTGGAAAATGTTGGGCATAGTACCAGATACCAGGAATGGTCACCGCCAGACATTTTTAATGGTGGGGTATACCTGCCAGACACCCCCAAATACCCCGCCCAAAAGATTGACCTAGATCAGCTTGTGAGTTAACCCGATAAAACCTACTAGAAAATGTTCGGCATAGTACCAGGTATCAGAAATGGCCACTGCCAGACATTTTTAATTGTGGGGTGTACCATTTTTGGTAGTGTGGTGTATCTACCACCCCCCCACCCCCCAAAAAAAAAGGGGAAAAAATGATCAAAATTATCTAGTGAGTTAACCTGTGGAATGTTACATGACATGACATGTTAGATGTAACATGAGTGACCACAATGACAGTCAAACATTTGTGGCGGAGTTACCTGATGAAACATATTGGAAAATGTTTAGCATAGTACCAGTGGCCATTGATGAACATTTATAGTGGTGGGGTTTACCCACCGGACATCTCCTTATTCCCTACCACCAGAATTGACCTAGATTTGGTAATGAGTTAACCTGATGAAACTTACTGTAAAATTTTATCGTAGTCCAAGTTATTATGAATGGCCACCGCCAGACAATTCTGATGGTGGTGCGTGTCTGCCAGACACCCCATTATTCCCCGCCCCAAAAAATAACCTAGATTATCTAGTATTATCTAGTAAGTTAATGTGATGAAAGTAACTGTGAAGTGTTCGGCATTGTGGTGGGCACAGTTATAGCAAACCCCTAGTCTTTTACGGCCCGACACTGATCACCAGTAAAAAGTAATATTAAAACTGAGAATCAAATGACATACAAAAGCACTGCATGAAGGTTTTTGGAAGCACACTTGAAACATCAAGGCTAAGTTTCGACCCTCTGTGTTAAATCGAAAATTCACTTTGGCCCTCCGATTGATTTTATGCCCACCCCTACTCTAAATAAGAGTCTATTATACTGCAAGGATGGAAGTGTGGGTTAATAAGGGTGGGTGGAGAGCCATGAAATTAGCTTCAGACTGGATGGAAAACTACAAGTACTAATACTATATAGTAATACTATATAATCCTTTATTATTTTTAGTACCGGTAGTCAATATTACAACAGTTTAACAATAAGATTCTATACAGGATTTAAAATGTATAAATGCCCAATATTCAGTAAAGTAGATTTCCCGACAATTAAAAGTCGTAATAGTACTGGGTTTAGGAGTTCGTGCTTCACACAGGTTACAGTATTCCATCCGTAGAAGATGATGAAAGTGTACCTTTTTAGGAAGGGTTGCCTAAGTTAAAACTCACTCGGGCTATATGAAATTATTATAAGCTTGAATTGTTAATCTTATTGTAAGGAATACTACAGTAACTTCACGTTTAATTTTAATTACAAGTTGAATTATATAAAATTCAAATTAAATGTCGTAAGTATATAGTTTGCCTATTTGCCTAATTTGGTTTAGAAAAATCTAAAAACTTTTTTATTACAGGAATGTTAAACTTGCCTTATTTACTCACTTAGTAATGCTTAATAGATAAATTTTGAATTGGTGCTATATAAGTATTTGTTATGTACCAATTATTAGTATTATCTAAGTAGTATCTTATTACTAATTTGATTAAAGACCAACGTTTGTGATGATTTACCATCTACACAGTTGAATATATCATAGCACCATTCTTTTAGGTGCCTTAGCATTCTTGAAGACATTTTTTGAGTTCATTGAACATATGACTATACTTTCAGCGTAAGAAAATTAAAGCAATTAACTTACTCAAAATTCAAAGTTACACCCTATTGAAAAAATGACTATACTGTATGTATTGGGGTATTAGATAGTTACAGTAACTCATGAGATAATCTAGCTCTATTAAAGGGGAATGGTATTAAAGGGGAACGGGTATTAAGGCGAATGTAGGCGGGTACATCCTACAATCAAAAATGTCTGGCTCCTGCCATTTATGATACCTGGGACAATGCCGAATATTTTACAGTAACTTTCATCAGGTTAACTCACTAGATAATCCAGATCAATTTTTGGGGGACAAGGAGTATCATATTTTCTTTTTCATTAATTTTCTTTTTTTGTAAGATACCAGCATGATAGTCAAAATTGGATTGTACAGTACTTGTTAAATATGTAAAAGATGTAGACATTCCTTATTTTTTGTCATGTATTGACTTATTTTAGTACCGGTAACATGGTCACTTTATACATCAAAGAACGCATTTTATTTAAAATTCTTTTATTTGTGTTTAAATTTTTCAATGATCAAGCACCAATATACTTCAGTAGTTGTTTAAAAGTTCATCATACATTACGACCAAATCTTCGCTCTGAATCAAAAACCCTTTTCGCCTTTCATGCCCCTTAGTTCATAGCAGATCAGGTGATCGTTCCTTTAGTGTAACAGCGGCCATAGAATGGAATAAACTCCCTACAGCTATTAAAACAACAAATAATGTTGAATCTTTTAAAAAACTACTGAAAACATATCTTTTTTCAAAATTAACTTGAGCTTATTGCTTCAAATCATTATTCAACTCTGTAAACGCTATGATATAGTTTTCTATGAATAGCGTATCTAAATACTAATACTAATATTAATACTAATGATATTAAGGAACTTTATTGACTGGATTGGTAAATGGCAACCTGATCATAAGATTGTTGGCAATACTACTTTTATAACTTTTAAACAATATTTCCTACTGAAGAAATTATTAATATAAATGTTATAACACTTTTATGACCAAAATACATTATCTAAGTAAAGTCAGTAAAGGATATACCCTAACAGGAACGCATTTTGTGTCAAAGGTCAAATATGACGTTTCCTTGCATTTCTGAACAAACATGTTCATTAAAGTAAATATAAATATACATATTGCGAACAATTTGAAATTAATTTCAAGTCTATACGACTAGTATTTACAGAGATATGAACATACAAGGTCAAAGGTCAAATTGCCAGAAATGGCATTTCCTGCCATTTTTCAGCAAAATGTTCTATTAGCGCAAATAGTATATACATTGTGAACATTTTGAGACCATTTAGAAGCTTCTATCATCAATGGTTGCCGAGATATACAGTAGGCACCAATATCACAAACCGCCATTTTTTTTAAAGCGCCCCCAACGAGTGAAAAACGCATCTACAAATTGGACAATAAGCTGAAAACTGTTCCTTGTGGCGTCACTGAACAAATAAAAGTGAAAAATCAGACTTGGCTAAATAATTGAAGTAAAATACAAATGCTTCCTGACTAGTACACCCTGAGAAAAAAAAAAAACACCTCCCTCCCTACCATGAAAATTGATAACATAAGGATGCTAACCAATTTTTTTTATTTTACATACAACATGGATGGCCTAGGCCATTGCAAATTTTCTGATCGATTAAGACAACGGAATTTCCGTATATCTCCCAAAAAATACATTAGATTGAATCATAATAATCTAACAATAAGTTTAATATCAATATCAGTTCATAATATCACTTCTATCCTTAAAATCCACTCATATTATTTAGAGTAGGGATGGGCATAAAAATCAATTGGAGGGCCAAACACAGAGGGACGAAATCTACCTTTGATGTTTCAAGTGTGCTTCCAAAAACCCTCATGCAGTGCTCAGTTTTAATACTAATTTTTACAGGTGATCAGTGTCAGGCCGTAAACGACTAGAGGTTTTCTATTACTTTGCCCACCACAATGCCGAACATTTCACAGTTACTTTCATCACGTTAACTTACTAGATAATCTAGGTCAATTTTTGGGGGCGGGGAATAAGGGGTGTCTGGCAGACACACCCCAACATCAGAATTGTCTGACAGTGGCCATTCATAATAACTTGGACTACAATGAACATCTTACACAGTAAATTTCATCAGGTTAACTCATTACCTAATCTAGGTCAATTCTGGTGGTGGGAAGTAAGGAGACGTTTGATGGGTACACCTCACAACTATAAATGTTTGGCATTGGTAATCTTGATAAAATTTTTTTCTTTTTGGTGGGTTGGGAACGTGCAGGGCATAAGGGGGTGTCTGGTAGATACACCACACTCAAAAATGTCTGGCAGTGGTCATTCGTGATACCTGGTGCTATGCCCATTTTTTTTGCAATGCGTTTGATCATGTTAACTCACAAGCTGATCTATGTTATTTTTTTTGGTGGGGGAGGGGGCGCAGGGTATAAGGGGGTGTCTGGCGGGTACACCCCAACACTAAAAATGTCTGGCAGTGGCCACTCATGATACCTGGTACTATGCCGAACATTTTCCAGTAGGTTTTATCGGGTTAACTCACAAGCTGATCTAGGTCAATTTTCGGGGGCGGGCTATAAGGGGGTGTCTGGCAGGTATACCCCACAATTAAAAATGTCTGGCGGTGACCTTTCCTGATACATGGTACTATGCCCAACATTTTCCAGTAGGTTTCATCGGGTTAACTCACAAGCTGATCTAGCTTAATTTTGGGGTACCGGTTTTTTGCGTCTGGCACCCACCCCCCACCATTGGAAATGTCTGGTATTGTCCATTCGTGATATCTTGAACTATGCCGAATATATTCTGATAGGTTTCATTGGGTTAATTCACAAGTTGATCTAGCTCAATTTTTGGGGCCTTTTTATGCCCCTCCTGACCACACCCACCACAATGGGACCGGCAGATGCCCATTCTCCTACATAGGCAGGCACATAGAACATTAATATATACACAAAAATTGGTTAACTTTCCAGCTATGCTGACACCCCTGGGCTCCTGCTCTATAATGATAATATGAATTCAGCAAAACAGGGAGTTGTGAATACAGGGTACACAATTTGTCTGCGTGTAACTTTACTGACCGGAAATGGCATGCATATTCGTCTGGAGCAAGATTTTTTTAGGGTGATGGGGGCGTGAACACCCCTGGCATCGTCATTGGTTCATACTATACTGCATATTGCTGTGCAAAAACTGTTTCAGTGGTTGGAAATTGCTTTATTGCAATTTGATCCTCCTGTGTATTCTCAGGTGCATTAGGCAATCCCCAGGCCACCACGATTTTTTTTTTTTTTTTTTTTTTTTGCTACACTCGACCTTTCTTCACAAATTTCACTAGTTGTAATTAACTTCTCATTAAAATGTTACATGTACAGCATAATTGTACATTGTGCTATGTATCTTGTTTTGGTAGCTCAGTCAGCTAATCTGGTGGTAGCCACTGTGTGTGCGCTGAACCGTGGAGATGTCTAGGTCCCAGGTTCAATTCCCATCGCTGCCTCTCCTTGTGTTTCAGCTAGAGGGCTGAAATACAATTACAATAGCGCACCGTCTTTCGGATGAGATGTTTAAGCCGTTGGTCCCGTGTGCATTGTGGCCCATGTGCACGTTAAAGAACGCAGTACACTCTTTGGAAAAGAGTAGGGGATTGTCTCCCGGTGTACTGCCCAATCACCACCAGAAGGACCCCACTGGAAATGTCTTCTTCTAGACTTTCGTGGGCTATCCTTGGTGTTTACACCGAATAAATCCAATCCAATCCAAATAGAGATTAAGAATAAAAATAAGACGAGTACATTTACTGAAATTTAGTAGTTTATTTTTGTAGAAACGGTATATAGAGTACTATATATCTGAGGTACTTATTTAGACTTGTCCAAATGGGTCATTATAAATTCAATATTTTAAAAATATACTCAATTATTTCATTATATAATATAGTTGATCATTTTTATGATAATATCTAAATGAAAATAAAAATCATACAAAACTATTTCTACTGTACTATCATTTTATATGTAGTGAGTTCTTGTTACTTACGATTTATGGACTGTTATATGAGACTTGCTATCTCAAAAAGCAGAACCAGCGATCAAAAAAATGAAAATTGACTTTGTATACAGTACATTCTTATTCTCCACATTGTAAGCTTTCAAATGATTGGTCATTGCATATTGAAATCATTTTAATATTAAGTTGAAAAAAAAGTATTGTGCTTCTCCTTATAGTACTAAAGTATACAATACTTCCATATTCTTATGCTTATTCCGCCATGGTTTACCTAGTGACAATATGCTGGTTTTGGGATGGCACGCCTCAATAAGTGGAACGGTTAAAAGAAATAACTGGTTCAAGTCGTTAATACAAAGGGGGCACTACACATACCTATGCTCATTTTGGATATTCAAAATTCCTCAATATATTAAAACAGATTTCAAATCTGGGATTCTACCTGAAAATCAATTACTTGGTTTTTTACCTAAGTCTAGATTTCTCATTAGAAATGACAGGCTTTACAAGTGTATATATTTCATAGACTTTACAGGCAGTTTCATTATAATTTACCATTGGAATTATGGAATTCAAACACTCCAAATACATCACAACAAAGCCCTTGATATGAATGTGTCATATATTATATTATACTCACACCCACATGCATCCCCATAGGGCTGAGTCAAATTAGGTTAAAATGATTTCAGGTATCTTATCAAACTGCATACACTAGAAAAAAAAAAAATATATATATATATATATATATAAATGATATAACTATCTGAAAGCAATATGGACTAATGCGAAAAAATCTTTTTGAAACAAACATTTCTGAAATTTGAAATTCTGACAATGAATCCTGTGTAATATAAAATTAAAAGATTTGCATAAAAACTCTTAGGTACTACTAAGTTTAAAATTCTAAAATGAAATTTACACTTTACAAAATATTTACCATTTAATAATTGTACAATATAATAAAATAAATCTATATATATATAAATACTATATAATGTAGTATTACATTAACACACACTCTTACAACATACTTTATTATCCAAATTTGTAACCTACTTTTAAAGAATACAACATAGTTGAATGATTTTTAGCATTTGTCTTCTTTAAGCCTAGTTTCTTTGAATGAAATCACACTGCAACTTTTGGCAAAGATGATTGGTCAGTCTGATTGAGGAACCTAGCCGCTTGCATCGACACGAGCAACACAATGGAAGCGATATTTTTGAATACCAGGCTTACAGTACTATCTGTAACAAAACCTAAACTGCCAACAATAAACAATGAGTTGCTCATTTTAATATTTTTGTTTACTTCAAGTAAGTGACAGATTAAAACAGTTCAGTTTTCACTATTATATAAACTTTTTACTACAAACATTTTTAAAGCCATATTCTGGAGGGAAAAAAAATTGCTGACATGGTGAACAACTGATTTTTTTTAGAACATAAAAAGGGTGTTTTACAAGAAAATTGGGCCATAAGCACCCTTTTTCCCCATTCTCCGCCTGCCCCCCCCCCCAGTTTTTAAATATCCAAAAATCTGTATGATCATTGGGATAATTTGCCAACTGATGTTAGAGAAATAATTATTTAAAATTTCAAATATTTATATAAAGCTTTGAAAGATTATTTTAAGGGGTGATTATGATATATTTTGTATTTTGTGTAATATTGTCTCTGTCTTTTGTAAAATCCACTTTTTGGACTATCTTTTTTTAATTGTATTTTTTAGCTGTTTTTATAGAGTAATAAATGAAATGGAAAAAATAGAAAAATCAGTTGTCCAACATATCAAACAATTTTTTTCCTCCACAGCCTGGCTTTAAATTCATTGTCAACCAAATTAAAGACTTCAAATGGATTTCAAAATGAACAATTTCATTTCAAAAAATGATTTTTATGATTTTGTTTGTATTTTGCATGGTACACTTTACATCTTTAAATTTCAATACAGTATTTTAAACCTAATTATTCCAACCATGTAATAGGCTGATGTAATGTAGCCGAGTTTAAGGCTCTGAGTATAATATTTATCACCACCGTAGCTGTGAGTATTCTAGGCTAGGATTGGCAAGGGAGTGATCCTATTATAATATAAATATTACATGGTTCATGAATATGTGTGTGAAAGCTTTATTATTGGTAGTAGTATCTCTGGAAAGTATAATGTTTCTGCTTAAATAACTTGGAAACATTTTTTTATTGGTTTTCATCTTGAAGGCGCAGAAAATTCTTATAACGATTGGGATAATAGTTCTTAAGGTCAGTTTGGATTTCATCTGGAAGTTTCCAAAATGTGTCTTTTGTTCTCTCATTAACAAAAAAGATTTTGCCATTGCCATTGATCATACGATGCATCATCCAGTCATGAATCAGTATTGATTCATCATAATAGAGTCCACATAGACATCTTTTACGCATTTGTTGCTGGAACAAATCCTGTTCTTTACACAATTGTAGAATCATCTCAAGTTTATCTTCTTCAGTGCTGTCGACTACAGTGTATTTGTGCTCCTCTTGATCAGTAGGAGGGGGCGTAGGCAGGCGATCACGAATTCGGATGAGGTCAGGATCACTCGCCCTCCTTGGTATAACTGGTGGAGTCATATTCAGTGGTCTATCACCAACAGACCTAGGTTTGGTTCGCTTACTAATTGGATACGTAAGCTTTAAGTTCTGTATTTTACTTCCAGGAATGTTATTATTTTTGAAGTATTCAAGGATTTCGTGTATTGTTCTGAATCTTAAATCCTTCGTAACTTCATACATGTTACTCTGTGGTAATACCTTGAAGTGGTAGATGTGTGATTTAGTGTGTCTAAAAAAGGGAAAGAAAAAAAAAAAATTTTGGTAAATTTTACAGACTTCACATTAAACAAATATCTTTTGCTGTCAGCAACTCTTTTTTACGGTAGGAACAAAATTTTGTTTACCAGAGCCTTGCAGGGGTCAACCTTCATATGCATGATACATGAATTTATCAGAAAATATAAGGTTGGGTCAAATTTGTGTAGTGGTTTACAGTAACTTGAATAATTCAGGAGGAGTGAGTTTTTATGGCCCAAAATAGTGATTGGTAATGTTATTTGATGGGCAAATTACAGTAAAATGTAGTTTAGTTTTGTAGGCCAAGGTATACAGTATTTTCATCTTACAGTAGTTTGGAACGATATCGAGGGAGGGGGAGCCGGCAGTGGCCTACTAGGCAACAACATATTAAAAATGGCTAGGGCCCAATTGTCCACTCCAGTTGAGCCCAAATCATCTGTCACCCAAAGTTTTCATCGCGATGATCAAAAACGTATACAATCTAGCCTAACCCCTAGTTCAGTAGGCTAGGCATAGCCTTGCTGCCGTCACTCTGCTACGTATACCGTATAACAAATTGACCCACGCGGTGCATTCTTAAATTTGACACAAATTATATAAATGTATATTACGTATTAAACAATAACACAAACCATTGATTAAACTATTATTAACGATCAACTAACCTCGCATCGCTTGGCGATTGTTTACCGTGAGCCCAGACTGAAACACTTAAGAACTTCGCGTCGCGATGAAAAACAAAATGTTGGAAAACTTTTACTTGACGCATGTGCATTTGCATAAATGTCTACACACACACACATGCAAAATAGTGAACCCAATAGTTAAAGTATACAAATTTTTCACTTGTAGAAGTTTGATTAAAGTAATAAAATGCATACTGTTTCAACATCCACATTTTTTACCCCCAAAAAACAAAGTAGAAAATACTAAAGTAAAAATCCCATGACTTATTTCAATAACATCACAACATTGTCTATGTTCTCACACAGCAGCTAACGGTTAGCAGGATCTGGATCATGCTAACCGTTAGCTGCCGTGCGTCCATACGAGAAAATCCCGATCCGGATACCAAGAATATGATGATCGAATCACTAGCCAATAAGAAATTGGAAATTGTAAATGCGTACGTGTGATTAGTTGATGATGGAAACGTGTTCAATTGCTAACCGATATCGCTTGCTAACCTTTAGTGGTATCTGGATACCGCTAACGGTTAGCGCTAACCGATCGGGCGTTCTCACACAGGTGCTAACGGTTAGCTCCCGATCCGGATACTAGGGCTCTTGAGAAAACCAGGCTTAAAAGAACATTCAGTAATTGATTAAACATTACCTGGACTGAAGTGATATTTTTAAAATGGTTATTTTTGAAAGTCTAAATTTTTTGGATAGGTTTCCCACATTGTCACTTGTGAGGGGCATGATGATGACATGATCAATACAATTGACTACTATATAATTTCTGGTCCTAAAGATCAAATGTATGAAGTGGAGGTCATGTCAACTGAGTCATATCCAAAACAGCTATGTATAATAATAATAATAATAATAAGTCATAACCATTCCAAGAATTGGAATAAATGGTAACCAACAATAAATATCAGGTTACTCTAAGTAAGTATTCTAGCAGAGAGTATAAATAGAACAAGAGAACATACTCCTGCTTGTAAAAATGTCGCGCCTGTGTAGGACGCCC
The DNA here is from genome assembly GCF_011630105.1 of Anneissia japonica. Lineage (NCBI taxonomy): Eukaryota > Metazoa > Echinodermata > Crinoidea > Comatulida > Comatulidae > Anneissia > Anneissia japonica. The sequence continues at coordinate 82,302 of NW_022717699.1, read as the reverse complement.
GCTGACGACAGTTGTATTTACACCTGTGTGTGTAGAGTTCCTATGGGAACTCTACATGTGTATACTAAAGTACGCCCCTTATGAACTTGGTAAGCACTGCTATGAACTTGGTAAGCACTGTTTGGTACTGTATCATGTGAAAAACTAATAAACAAAACAGACTGTATGCACCACGGACGCAGGTGTACACTCAATCATTAGCGGGCGTTCTACACTGCCTCACAACGAGCATAGTTGGCTCTCTTGTTCTATTTATACTCTTTGAATCTAGATACAAATTTATGATGTAAATTATTAAAAATTAATATAAAATTTTAGCTAAAACTAATACATTTGTATTTCTTGTAAAAAAAAAATTGAATCAATTTGACTGGTGAATTTAGAACATATGAGATGAACAACAAAAGGTAGATCTGTCAGTAAGCCTTAGTCTAGAATGTTATGGTTCTATCACATGTGCAGGAATTCCTTCATGGTTCTATATAGGCCTAGATTTAAACAGGGCCTATGGTTGTCCACAAAGGTTAGTCACAAAAACCTGAAGACAAACAACAATTTTAAAAATTAATAGGAGTTTAGCATCTTAGAAGTTGTGTTATAAACATTAGCTTGTAATCGGTTGCAATTAATTTTGCAATTATTGGTTCCAATTATTGAAAATCTCTAATTAAAGGAACACTTAATCATTAATCTATTTAGGCAAAAACTTACTTAAGGAAGATCATCATGGCCTTGATGGCTATAAGTATTGGAATAATTCAAATTAAATGAAAAAATTCAGAGCGTCTGTGTTTGTTGCAACTTAAGGTTGATAATTGATGCATTAGCGGTGATATCCTATACCTAACTCGCACTCTTCCTTTAGACAACGCCTTGTGACAAACAATACAGAATGTTAATTTGTTAATAAATTTATTTATATATTACAAATTCGGCACAAAAATCACAAATCAGAAGGCAGCTAGAGGGGTGCAAAGAACAGCATTGGCTAAGAGCTCAACACAAGACGGGGGTATCCTCTAAGCCCTCCGAACAAATAAACATACAATAAATTACAAAAAAGGCACAGAAACTAAGACGATACATTAACAGACTATAATAGCCTAAAAAAAGATTGATTTAAATATATGAAAAAGTTAGATAAAAATTAAAATACTGGTATGGCTTACAGGATTTCACTCTGCAAACTGCAACTGTTTAAAATATCAATAACATTTTAAGTGAGAGATAAAAAGATAAAGAAATAGCTTAAAAACTTTAAAAATGTTAAATTTAGAATTGGAATTATATAGTAGTAGAATCCCTACTACAGTATGTGTACACCTTCAGTCCAAAAAAGTGTGCACCTTCAGTCCAAAAAAGTGTCCCCCTTAATGGTGTCCCCTGTTAAGGGTGTTGGTCATAGTGTTAAAAGGTATCATTTCAACACTGTGGGCTCCATGCCCTAATAGTGTCCCAAAGGAGGGATTCTATTGTATAAATTGTTTGTTTTTCATAGACGACTAAAGATAAGAAGAAAACGTATTCTTAAATCATAGCAAGTTCAAGAAAAAGTACTTACACAACAGAAATAGTAAAGGCATCAGGGTTTGAATTGCTCTTTCGTAAAATATAACGCCCAGTAGCATAAATGTGTGGATTCATAATATCCTGCAACTGTAATAAAAAATGTTAACAAATTCATCTATGTTATGTTATCCCAACTGTAGTAGATTCCTCAATAAGCAATTATTATTTAATCCTAAACATTAGGCTATCATCCTCTTAAATATTATGGCATAAAAATGTTTGTTTGATGTCAAGACTATTTGTGTCAATTTTAAATTATTTTCAATAATTTTTAATAAACAATGTGCACAATAAAATATGGTTTTATGTCTTTAATTTATATTTTTTCAATATTTTAATAAAACTAATTATTTAATAAACCCAACCGTAGTAGATTCCTTAATAAGCAATTTTTATAATTGAATCTTAAACATATAGGCTATCATCCTCTTAAATATTATGGCATAAAAATGTTTGTTTGATGTCAAGACTATTTGTGTCAATAACAGTAGATGCTGAATATAAATTTGAAAATAATTTTATTAACATTTTAAAAAATAACATAGTAAAATAATATAATACTTACTTCATCTTCTTTCACTTTATCATAATAAAAGTTCATAGTTCTTAAGTCTTCTAAACAGTTCATCTGCCTCCTGTTCCGAAACTCTCTAAATGCTTCACCTCTTTCCCTATGTATGCGGCTTGCAAAGTCTTGCCTTTCTGGTGATGGAGGATTTGGTGCTCCTGGAATGTCTGGCCTTGGCGGTATAGGGGGTCCAATATCATTTTTGTGGTGCAATAACCTGCGCATCTTGTCAAACATCACCTACGCAAATATTCCAAACTTTAGCCTCAAAAGATCTGCTTTTCCACAAGATCCAAATACAGTAAATGACAACAGAAGATTTAGAACACACGAAGATAAACACACTCCTTGAGACTGTCAACAAGTTTCTTGCACGAAATGCCTGTAAATTATCTCATTATAATATAGTATAATCTGAAAAAAAAAAATATTACACATCAATATACTGTACAGTACCTTAGCAATGGTCAACTGAGAAATCAACTACAGTAGAACACCAACAAAGTGTCAGTTGATCAAAGTTGCTTTAATTATTCCACCAACCAAATACAGAACTCTTATTGGGCAGATGTCACATGGCATGCCTTACCATTTCCTGCAAGGAAGATGACACGAGGAAAACCGAACAACTTAATTTTTATTAACGGTATTGGAGAGCAATAAATTATACTACTTTAATTTAATCAGTTCATTTGTCAAAGGTAATAGGTACATTATAGCATATTTTAATAATAATAATAATTAATAATAAAAAATGATAAGTAATAATAATAAATCAGAAACATTTCTTATACAAATTGAAAAATTATCACAGATTAAGCTTTAGAAAATAAGGAAGTTTTGAAATTCTGTTTAAATAAAACTAAATTTGCCGACTGTCTATACATATAACAGAATGGGTAGCTGATTCCAAATATGTGGGGGGGGGGGGAAAGGCCCTAAACAGAAAAGGAAGTTAACCATATTTTTTACATCTATTTCTAAGCGAAGGGCCTTGCAAAAGACGTATTCAGTGGAGTGCATGGGAAGTAACATAGAATGTTAAGATATATTAGTTACCTAAATACGAGTGACTATTAAATAAAAACAAGTAAAGTAGTTAAAATGTAATTCTTCAGTTTTCAAGTGATTTAGGCCTACAGATGTTCTACTTTAAAAAATCATTTTCTCTACCAACTTCAATAAAAAATTCATATTAATTATTTCATTTAAAAAAAATTATTTTATTTCCTTCATATCCAACAGCAAATACAGTTGCCACTTAATACAGGATGGAACAATACCTTATAATTCTCTATTGAGGCCTAGGGGCTGGAGTTGATTTTCGGACGAAACCACATACATTACAAAGTTAAATTTATTCAAATAAACCTGATTTTCTTCTTCAACCACAATGCTGATGTACATAGTTTATTCTAGGAAATTATTTGTCTTCTTATTTTTAATTTAAATTTATTTTAATACTAGTATCTAATAATTTAAATACTGAATATTATTTAAATCTTCAGGGTGATGGGCAACCAAATTATATAGGCTACCTGCCACCTTAACTTACATCCTTATTCAATCATTTAATTCTTTATTCACCATAGGCACATGGGCCAAGGCTTTAACCAATTAACAAACTGTATTATGTAATTTTAATAAGCTGCAATCCCAGTTACAGACATTTTATAGACAGCGCAGACATCAAGGGATGACAAATTATCAGTATACCAGGAAACAGTCCTTTTTTTTTTGTTCTTTTGCATATGTGGCAAAGACAAGCCAAACCAGTCACTCGTCGCAAATCGTGTTTCAGAGAAAATGGCCAAAACATGCTAAAATGTCAAATTTTCAAAAATCTATTTTATTGCACTAAACTAACCTTTATATATCTACACACCACCCTATGCTGTTATTTTCCCCATTTTCAATATTAAAACAACACCTTTTAAGGATTTAAAGATAGTTTCTGCATGAGAAATGCCTGAAATCATAAACTTTAAAGACTGATTTCTCATATATTGTTCTTTAAACAGCTGTGTGGTTAAACGCTTATAACTTCATAAGGAAATGTCCGATTAGAATGATTTTTTTTACCATTTTATAGCTATTATTTTACTCTTTAACACTGTATTAATAACACAAAAACGATTTTTGCGACGAGTGACTGGTTTGGCTTGTCTTTGCCACATATAAAGAGTCAATTAAAAAGTTTACCCATCCGAAGGACGGGGTAATTAAATAAGAGAGGAAAGCGTCTTGCCAAGGATACAAACAAGGATCAGTTGACAGTTTTCGGACCAAGCCACATAATGTATATCACATTCACCTTAAAAAATGAAGTGTGTGTGTGCACGAAAGCTGGTATTTTGTCAATAAGTAGTCTTTAAAATACTATATGTCCAGTGTATATTTACTATTATATCTGACTGGTAGGGCTTATCTACCTGTTTTTTACAAAGTTTAAGTTAATTCCACTAAACCTGAATTTTTTCTTCAACCATAATACTTTCAATTTACCTTTAAAAAACTTCCACTTTTTTCCAATTAAAAAAACAGTTTAGCTTCCATTAAAATGAGTCCCATTTTGACTGATTCAGACAATAAAATCCTGAAATGATGAGTATTAAAATGTAGTCTACTATGTGACAGGGAAATTAAATACTGTACAATGTTTACTGCAGACTATAAATTCCTTTACGCATCAAAAGAATAGTACATGCTTGAGTATGTTTATAATACAGGATATTTCAATACTCATTATTTGACTATGAAATCGTTTCGCCTGAGTAAACAAGTACAATGAACTCAACGTTTAGTCTTCTCTGTTTTCCAAATACTGTACTACATAGGCCTACCTAACAATGCAGTGCTCAGCGAACATTACGCTTCCCTATTGGTATTTTTTTTTGTTTGGATTTTTCAGTTCCGTTAACAGAAAATCAAGAGAGACTGTTCTTGACAGTGTTCAATAACAATAAGCATGTGGTTTGGTCTAATTATAATAAACACCAATACTGTATATGTCAGTATTTTCCACAAATGCATTAAAGCACCAACATTTTTCCCCCATTCATAATTGACCAATCATTTTATATTTTAAATTACCGGTAACTTTGTTCTTTGCTTTCATATTAAATGGAATAAATCATGACATTAATGATTATAATGAATATTTTATCCCCTCTAATATTATGTAAAAAGATGAAAACAAGTGGAAGAAAAGATCTCTTATAGGGTTGATTAAACATTTTTTTTTATTATGTAAAAAATGGGTCTTTAATTTACGCAAATCAGGAATAATCCAAGGATTTGTACTGTATCATATGCAAAACTATCTATTTTAATTTGAAAAAAACATAATTATTTTCTCCTTTGATAGATTGGTTATAACAATTTGAAAACTATGCAACTGAGATATACTGTACTGTAGGTATGACAATAGACTGAATTAGGTCACCAAAACATAGCCACTGTAAATACATTTTCAGCCTGAAATCGGACAAAAAATACGAACACTAAAACTGGTTCTGGTTCTAAAAAAAAAAAATATGCTTCCTAATTATCATTTATAATCTAAAAAGGTGCTACATGTTTATAAATGTAAACATAGCACCTTGATACAGTGGTCTTGCCAGCTATACTTAAGCATGGAGAGACTGCCATGATTGGGAGAAAAAACGAAATGATTACCATGCTTAGGCAAAAATAACTAAGACTACACAACGCGTAAAATATCAGCGCCACGCTAAAAAAAATTATGTACAGTAAATTTTATTCAAAACAAGATAACTACAGAAGTGCTGCACTGTATGCGGTTCCACAATGTATCCATGACTTCAATCGCACACTGTAGTGCAAGGCACACTACAGTACCCAACTGCAGGAAACATAATCTCTTTGTATGCCGCCTGTGCACGCAAAAACTGACAAAATGTCCCTGGTCGATGCTAAAAAATAGTCGGCTGGGTGGGACGTTGTTCGGTACTGTGCAAAGGCGAGATTATCATAATATTTTGTGATTTTATGAACTGACGAACAAATATAATGTTTTTGTAGTACTAATTTCTGATGTAAAGTTGCAGTCCATCAATCTTATTGAAGCACAACTGCCCTCCTGGCCTAACTTCCTGGATAGAAATCTCTACTTGCCATTGACAGGTATCACATGCTAAGACCATTGAAGTAGATCAAATTTTTTTCATCAAACTAAAGCAAAATCATGGGCCATTTTGAACTGTTATTAACTTTAAGGAAAGGTAGAAAAGAAGACATCCAGATCCATTAGGCATCAGAACACTAAATAAATAAATATTATTAGTTTATCATTCTATCTAGGCTGGAAAAGTAAAATACATGATAGAGTTAATACAAACAATATCTCCTAAATATTTACAAAAAATGAAAATCATTTTTTTTCTCAATATCATAAAA
>NW_022717699.1:63124-75667 GCF_011630105.1 Anneissia japonica | reverse complement strand
TCAGTAGTTCAGTCTATCATAATTATAATTCTGGGTCACAGAGACGTGTCTGGTGGGGATAGTTTTTATTTGTTGAAATTGTTGGGCCCAGCCACAATTTCTAATTCCATACTCAAAATTTGGAATAATGGCATGGTTGCTGAATCTTACAGTAGAATTTCCACTTAAGGCCAAATAAAAAAAATTAATAGTTTCTCATCTCCTCGCGCAGATTGGCGTAACTACCGCAAATTCAGCAGGTTCATTGAACCTGGGCCCCCGAACTCCAGGGGCCCCCAATCTATAAGGCAGTGGTGGCGCCAGGACCTGCCCGACGGAGGGGCTAAAGGCCCCGACGGGGGGCTAGTGGAGCGAATCGAGTCTCACTTGACTGGGGGCCAGGTGGCCGTCTAATGCCCCCAGTGGGGGTCCAGAGGGCGAAGCCCCCTGGAAGCCACGGATATTTGATGAATTATGGCGAATTTCTATTACTTATTTGATAGGCATCGAGTTATTATAATATGACTTCATGTAGGCTATGCTTTCTAATGTTGAAATCAGCTTCCAAAACCAAAACATTTTGAATAAAGCAAGAAACAAAGAGTATGCGATGTAACCATCTAATTTATTTTCAAATCCTCATTCTTGAAAGTGAAATTCTATATTTTGGAAATTTTACGTGAAATCTGTCAACCACGCTGTCATGGTCGAGGTTGCTTCACCTATCACGATGTATTCCAACCATCATGAGGCTATCTAAATGAGCATTTGTCATAACAGAATGCAAATTATTTTTAATTAGTCTCATTTAATTATTATTATTATTATTATTATTATTACTATTATTATTATTATTATTATTATTATTATTATTATTATTATTATAATATTATTATTATTGTTGTTGTTGTTGTGATTAAAAATTAACACAAACAGTATGGTCGCTAAACAAATATTACATGTAAATATATTTTTTTTATTTGTTTATTCCCCGACAAAATTCATCGTCTTCCCTGACGGGGGGGCTATAGCCTCCCCAGCTCCCCCTCTGGCGCCACCACTGCTATAAGGGCCACCCCTTATACAATTGATTGAGCCCAGTGGGCATGGCTTCGTATTTTGACATCATGCATAATTTCAGCTATAGTTCGTCCTCGACTGGACACAGAGTGGGCACTGTCTATAATCACACACCACAGCAAAAAACACAGCAACTCATTCCTCCCTGGTACAACCAATGTAAGAAAAAAATAAGTTGTTCCTGTGTGATTTTCTTTCCAAAATTAGGATCTCTGGAGTATTATCAATTTATGGGGTCTACACAGAGTGAAATAATACATAGGCCAAGTTAGTCTTATTCTAGCAGTAGGGATTAGGCCGTAATCACAGAAAGAAATGAAAAGAATTTCATTGGCTACAATACTGTAGTAATAGTCTGTGGATTTTCCAACTTTAATCCCATGAAGAAATTATCTGGAAGAGAAAATGGGCCTAATAAATTAAAATTACAACTTTTATTACAAAATAACTCATGCTGAAGTTAAGATTTATTAATTTTTAGTGTTTTACAAACTTGCACAAAAAGAGAAGGGGAATGGAATGTTAAATATTAATTCAATTAAAATTCAATATATTAACTTTCCAATGTCTGTATTGCAATTTGTATTATATATAAAAGTTATGTATTAAATAACAATTAAAAGGCTATTTAATGCAGATTTTTCAGTAGCCTCAGCCAGATTCTGCATACCTAGGCCCAAAGGCCTAGACAGTGGCTGATTTAGGATACATTTTCTGGTGGGGGGGGGGGGGGAACTACACTGTCCGACAGGAGGGTTGAGCTTGTATGCCTGAGGGCGAGGGTTTGGGAGATGAGATTGTTTTTTTTAAGTAGGGACCTCTGGATCGCTGGAAATGGCACTCTATGACTGTGGAAGACATGTTTTTGCTTGGTGTAAGCCTATCCTATATTTGATTTTTTTTTATCTGACTGCCCGACGAGTTCAAGGAAGGGGGGCCCTTGTCTTGTCCGATGGTTGTGGGGCCTTAAGCATCAATGTCCCCCTGTCCCCGCTTGCAGGGTGCGCCGCCACTGCTAGACAGATTGCTGCGGGTTGCTGGAAACACTAGTCTAGGACTATGCCTTGGCTAGGCCTCATACTACAGAAGAGGCCTCCTGGTCCTACCTAGCGCAGGCTTAGAGGGGCCCAGACCTACACGATCGTACATACTTTGGGCCCAGTTGCCTGGAAATGGACTCGGTATCATGGGCCCTGATCGTCTGTCACTCAGCCAAAGCAGCAGCAGCAGCAGCAGCAGCAACATAAGGCTCAGTCCGCTCCCTAACGTCACATTGGCCCGCACATTGGTCACACAATGTGTGATGTTTTTAGGTAGACGGTATATACATGTTGTGTCACCATACAAGTCACGCCACCTCGGCTGAAACCACTGTACAGTATTTAGCAACTACCGTGAAGGCCTGTAACAGCACATTGGTAAACATTTACAGTAAAGGTCATTTTCATTAAGATGTAATAATTTGATCTTAGACTTGCTTTTCAACAAAGTTAACTATGTGGCATACATATATCCCAACTTTTTTGAAAATATTAGGAAGAGAAACTACAACATGGGAAGAAATATTGACTTTTTGTTAAATAATGCATTTTGTTTTATTCATATTTTATAAATTAACCAAAAATATCATGCATCAGTGATTGTGTTCTCAATCACTTATAAAAATGAAATTGCTACAGTTCTATAAAGAGCACATGCTAACTGTCTAAATGGAATTAATGGTTAAATCAATGTACTGTACCATGCACAAATTAGCCTGTATAAAAATTGTCTAAATTGTCCTTAATTGCAAATGATAACCACTGGAAATTGTTCATATCCCAAAATATGGGAGAAGCATAATCCCCAATTACTGACTAATATGATTCCAACTTTTATTTAAATTATTTATACATTATTTGTTGTAATTTTAAAACAGCTGTAAAGAGACAAATTTTTAAAAAGACCAAAAATTAACCTCTCGCTTCAACAGTAAGTTTTGGCCTTATAACTTGATATAATTAAATTACTGATAATAATAATCATAATTTACAAATTAATATAATATAGTAATAAAAAGAGAATAATATATGTAAGTAATTACCTGGCAGTGGTAGCCACAGCAGCGGTTGTAATAAAATAATACAAATGATAATAATAATAATAAATAATAAAATAATAATAGTATAATAATAAAATAAATAATAAACAAAAACAACAATACAAATGTCACTGATGCTATGAATAAGTGCTAATATTATTATAATTATTATTTCAAATTTCATTTATGTTAAGCTGATGATAATTTGAAGTAATACTACACTTGAAGTTAAATGAAGTTATTTGATCATTATTATAATTGTTTAACTTGGATTAGCTGTGTACTTTACTTTGTTTGATAAAGTTTATGGTTTGACCAATTGAACTCTTTTGACTGGGACTGTAACTGGCCTTAATTAAGTCAGCCTCAATCATCAAATTTTGTTTTTGATTACAGCTGGCACTCCACACTGTATCACTTGCATACAATCTATTGCTCAGGACTGCATCATTTTGTTTTGAATCATAAGCAGTGGTTATTAAGGTTAAGGCTTGCAGGACTAGCCGAAAACCTGTCCACCATAACATGAACCAGCAAACCTTCAGTAGCACACTGCTGTGATTCCATCACAGTTGAACATTTTTTTTTAAAACTTCCTTTTATGTTTAGTGTACATATATAAAACAGAAATATAAAACTTACTGTTGCATGTTACTTAAACAAAAGCTTTAAACTTTGAACTCTGCAGGAAATAAGAGTGACAAATGCCTGTAATTGTAGATTGGAGGTGTAGGGGTTGAGGCGGTAAACGCTTTTAAATACAAAAACAACTTAATTCTTAAATACCCCAGTATGGGGTCAAAGGTAAAAAGAACCCTTCTGTATGCGCCATCACTGAGCCATTCGGATCAGGTTTCTCACAGATTCAGTTTTGAAAATATATTGCGTTTTCTAACCTTGTACAATATGAGGGCACAAGAAGCATTTGATGATAATTACAAGTGCCGTGCCTATTATAAATTTCTATTCACTTAATTTATATAGCTCCTTTCCTTTCAATAATAGGAAGAGCTTCACTTCTATGTTTAAATTGGACACAAAATTAATCGTGCGTGATTCCCACTCAGGGAAAGTGCTGGTATTTTTGCCTGGTGTATGGCAGCACACCAATTTCCTTCTAAACCATTCACCTCCTACTGTACAGGTATCCATTTTATGCCCGTTGGTGAAAAGAGACAGACATAAATTGTTTTGCCTGAGGACACAAGCAATGACCTCCCAAATTAAGTACTAATGGTTACTGCCATAATACATCCACAGCACGAAATACCTGTAATTGTATGTTGAGAATTTTTTATTAGTTGAGCTAAGAAAAAAATGACTTGAACTATCACCTCATATTCTAATTTGCTTTTTTATACAGCAGGGGTCCCCAAGTCTCCCGAAAATCGCAGGAGTGGCCAAGAAATCAGGACAGCTTTCCGCACTCCCCATGCAAACATCAATCTCACAGATAATACCCCTCTTCATAATATCTGTACAATTTTACTATTATTGACATAGTTATTTTTTTATCAATCACGGAAGTTTGTGCCAATGGATATCACCATGCACACCACAAATAAAATTAGATGAGTAAAAAGCTCATATTAATCTCTCAGATGTGGTTATCATCTAACTTGGGACCCCCGGTACGGTATTAGTAATGGTCATAGACTTTCTTTATAGTGCAAATTACAACTAGGTGTCTATGTGCTGACGTCTAATTATCAATCCCTATAATAATATATTTATATAATATTAATTTTATCACTGGAACCACAAGATTTCCATGAGATATGTCACATAGAGGACAGAATAAAAGAATTGGTTTTCAATATTGGATTGGATTATAATTTAGTAAGTTAAACCTGAATACCAAGCTTACTACCAAGCTTACATAAGGGCTAAGAAATTTAACTCTACACAATAAAGAAAACATATTTTTAAACCCCAACATCACTGCAAATAAAGAACAGAAAACAAGGCCAAAATACAAAATAGAATATTCATGAGAGACATGAAATTTTTCACTAGCAGTACAATATACTATTGAAGTTACTACTTTACTACTGTAGATTTAAGGACACTCAAGAATTGTTAAATACAGTTTATTTCATTGATTTCAAATGCAAACTGGTACATATCAGTTAAACAGTAACAGAATCAGCCCACTAGTACTGTCCGGTAGGAAGGGACCTTTTTTCACAGAGAGAATCAACCTACAGTAGGTCTACATTAGTAGTGACTCATATCCAGAGTGGTTGAGACATCAAGGTTTCAAATGTTCATTTAATGTTTAACTTAAATATTGAATACTTTCATGGAACAACTTGTACGTTCGAGCCAGAAAAATATCCGTGCGAGGTCCGTGTATTTACACAGAAGTTAAATGCCGTGCGTGGCTCGAACGGGGGTAAGATGTAAAAAACATTTGGAACACGCTCGCCTATTTTGACCACCAAATTTAGGGTTATAGAATCGTGTATCGCTGTCAAAGGCCATTATCGCGACCATTAATCATGTTTTAATGACTCTACCGTCTGGCGGTCAACATGAATTCAATTCAACACGTGCGAAAAGCATAGGCCTGTCCAGTTTTACAAAAACAAATGAATTCGCTGACCTGTTGTTAATGTTATAGCATCATTCATCATTTCAACATGTCTGTGTGGACCGAACCTATGATACGTTACCTTCTCTGATTGTGGGGGGAAGACAGAATACAAAGACAACTGGATGGCACCCACAGAAACAGCGGTATTTACAAAGAAACAACTGCAAAGATCGAAGAAAAATTTAGGGGAAAGCTGACGGTGACACAGGTCACCAATAAACTGAAGTATTTGCGCAGGGGAGTACAGTACAAGTGCGTGAAGCGTGGTTAGAAACGTAAATATTGCGTGGCATGATGGGATATACTATTGCCTCGTTGACCTCAAACGAGTATTTCCGAGGTAAATTTTTACACGGTTAGAAAAGATAAGTTTGTGCTCGAATGCGGGGACCCTCCGTGGTGTATGGCTCGAACGCACCCATACTGTAATATTATTTCTAAATTTCTCCCATACTGTAGGAACGACAGAGGTCACGTTAGTGCAGTTGATAAAGGTATAGACTCGGTGTGAGTACTTGCTACTATTATTTAGTGAAACTTCTGAAGAAATAAAATTATGTATCAACAACTACCATTTTGTACAATTTCTAAAGTGCTGCTCTCGGAATCGTACTGCACATTACAGGAAATGAATTTCATGCGAAATTTGCATCTCGAAGTAGGCATCTAACTACTACTTATTATCGTGTCCACGTACTATACTTGGCCCAGCCATAGCTGGACACACTTCTGTGCCTTTACGTTGTATCTGGCAAGATCTTCAGTGTTGCAGGTTTCCTCTAGGTTTGGGCATTGCAAGAGATGTTGCATTGTCTGGGGCTCAGTTCCGCAGTCACAGATAGTTGGGTTGGTCGAATATCCCCATTTCTGCATAGTGACCTTAGAAAGGCCAATCCCAGTTCTTAGTCTGTTGAGAAATTTCCATTTCGGCCAGTTTATGTCGGATCCAGGCGGGAGGTCTTCCTTTGGTGGTATTTTCATCGCTAAATGTTGTGGTATAGGTTACCAAGCCTTTCTTCTCACATGGCAGTGCGAGCTTCACACTGCTCATAAAGCTTTTTCTTGACTTAAGACGTCTTGGTACAGTTTTGTGATTATACAGAGGGTGTCTCTCGTCCGACGCTTGCCGAAGCATCTAACTGAAGAAAGTTCTCACACCAGCCCAGGCTGCACACCCTATCAAGAGGTGAAGGTATTGGGGGAGATCGGTTTAGACTATCCAATCCTCGGGTTACTCATGGGCACTCGATATAATATTTGAATAAACGTCACCTCTACATGACTCTGTACACAAAACTAATACACCTTTTTCACTCTTCGGTAGACATCTTCGATCGATGACAAACAGACCTGAGTAGCAAAGCTAACCAATAATTGAAATAATAGCAACACACACTATACAAAATCGTATGCAACACAATCAATTAGTACCAATGTTCTAGGGCCTCCTCGCCACTAGAATTAAAATTTGTTATAGTCTTTATGATCATACAAATTACAATTCACATTTTGATGGTAATTATTACAGTAAAGTAGCCTTAGGCATAGTATAACTCTGGGAACCAGCCCTATTCTACCATTTTCCCATGCAAAATTGAGCTAGCCTAGCCTAAGCCTAGTCTTTGAGTTAGCAATACTGTACAGTATCATTCGTACAAACTTTACTTACATTACTTTACACCATGTCTACCGTATGGTGGGCACAAGTGACGCTGGGCCTGTCTATGGCCTACAGTAGTTGTAGACCTGGCCTATAGCTAGGAATATGTACCATATTTTAGCCGTATTTGCAGATTGACGTGATACTAACAGTTCCGAATATCCACCGTCCCAGCCCGATTGTCTGTCAGCCATCACCTACCGTCCGTAGGCATTTCATAATAGGGCACTTTCGATTGCACGACAACAGTAGGGTGTACAACGTAATGACTACCCTTTAAATAAAGTCATCTGCGTATGCGGGAACGTTGAGTTCTCAAGGTCGCCTGGATTCTAGGACGTAATTTGGTCAAATCTATGTTGTGCAGAGAACGTAGAGTACTATAGGACGGTCACACATCTGTGAATCTGTTCTAGTGTCCTGTTGTCGCACAAAGCGAAAGCTGAGCTCCCTAAAATAAACCCAATTATATACCTCATACATAGATTCTAGACATCTTGATAGGTTAAGAGACGGGGAAACAGAAAGTACTACTCCCCTCAAAAATAGTACTTTTTTGAACTGTCGCAATGTGCAAACTCTAGGTCCACTAAATCGCGCTGCTGACAGTAAAGGGGACTGCGACCTTTACGATGAGATTAGCCCCCCCCCCGACTGCGTCACGGATCAGCGTGTAGATGATAAAGAAATATGGAGGCTGCTCGTTTCAAATGAAGGACTAGCCTAGGCCTAGCATTACTTTGTGATGAAGCCGAACAAAAGCACCAAAACTTAAAAGGGTAATTCCATGTCAAATCAACCAAAAAAAAACCTCAATCTCTCGGAATTTGTTCAAATTTTTGTATGTTGTTGGGACCCATGAAAAATGATCAGAAATGAAAAATTTTTTCTCTAGGCCTCCTAATTAGCGAGATATCTGCTAACGAACTTTTGGCTAATTAGCGATACCTTGCGTGTTTAACCGACCATATCTCGAAAAGCGTGGCACCTACAGAGCTGATTTTGGTGTCATTTTAAAGCTATTGATTAGCTCTATAGCTTTATTAATAAATGAAAAAAGTCCTCAATTCAAATATAAAAAAGTTATGACAGGTTGTAAAGTTCAAAGTTGAATAAAAAAAATATATATCTTTTTTTTTTTTTTGAAATTCATGTTAGAGATACCTAATGATGTAAAGAAGCTTCATTTCTGATCATTTCTCATGGGCCTCAACCTGTCTCTTATACACATCTAGATGTGTTATGTATACTTGTCAATTCGAAATTGCATTTTCCGTATAATAACACAGTATTGTACCTATATAGGAAAACCAATAGTACACCATACTGCTTAGTTTTATATGTAGGTATGAGAAAATTAAACTTGCATTACTTGAAAATTCTCAGGTGGAAATTCCTTGGGATTTTCCAGGTGGATATTTCTTTGAATTTCAAAATAGGAACCTGGTATTCCCATTGGAAAATCCCAGATTAGCACTGACCTACAGTATCAGGATTAGATGTGTATAAGAGACAGGGTATGTACTGATCAGTTTATTGACTAGCAGTAGTGAAGATGATGGCAATGGGAATGTTCCTGGTTCTTCTATGGATACTGAATTTCACACCTCTGTGAGTGACCTACAAATATTGAATAAGTCTTTGGAACTAATAGGTGAATCACCTGTTGACAAAAAACGACTACAAAGGGACAAGTATGTGAAAGGTAAGACACGGAAAATTGGTGAAAGTGTCAAGAAAAAGTTAGAAACTACTATGGGTATATCAATGATCGAATTCCAAAATGATGGTCAGGAGATGATTCAGCAACTGAAAGACAAATTTAAATCAACTGACAGAAGAAGTGAAAAGCTTCAGGTGCTGACAATTTTACCAAAAAGCTGGACAATACAGAAGATCCAAGATGAATTTTGTACATCGAACTATATTGCAAGAAAAGCCAACACATTGGTAAGGGAACAAGGAATTCTAGCAATGCCTAACCCCAAGTCAGGTAAATCGATTTACTGTAAGAAACTGGGGAAGCCGTCGTACAATTCTATTTGTCGGAGCATATTAGCAGGCAAATGCCTGGTATGAAAGACTATGTGTCTGTGCTTGTTGATGGGAAAAAACAGCATCTACAAAAGCATTTGGTTCTTTGCAATCTTAGAGAGGCTTATGAACAATTCAAGGAGATGCATCTAGACAGCAAAATTGGTTTTTCTAAATTTGCGGAATTGCGCCCAAGACAGTGTGTACTAGCAGGAGCAAGTGGTACGCATTCAGTTTGTGTATGTACAATCCATCAAAATGTAAAACTCATGTTCACAGGAGCAAAATTATATGAAGTAACTGGTGGAGAATTTAAACATTATCGTCACTGTCTTGCAGCTATGATGTGCAATCCTCCACACATCAATTGCTTTCTTAGCAAGTGTAATGCATGTCCAGACATTAGTAATATTCGTAAAAAACTTGAAAAGTATATGGAAGACAACATGATTGACCAGATCGAATATAAACAGTGGACTTCAACTGACCGCTCAAATCTTGAGTTCAAACTGTTTCAGACTTTCTTGACTCATTTGTAAGTGGTCTTCAAAAATTATTACCTCATGATTTCATTGCAAAGCAACAAGCGGGTTACCTCCAAGATCTAAGGAGTACACTTGAACCAGGAATAGTCTTGGTCATTGCAGATTTTGCTGAAAATTACAGCTTTGTAGTACAGGACGCTTCTCAGTCTTTTCATTGGAACAGTCTGCAAGCAACACTTCATCCCTTTGTATGTTACTACCGGGGAAACATGCAAGATGAAATTGACCATACAAGTTTTGTGATTATATCAGAATGTAACACACATGATACTGTGGCAGTTCACCTTTTTCAAAAATTGCTCATACATTTTTTAACAGACACACTTGGATATGTTAAGAAAATATGCTATTTTTCTGACGGCTGTGCTGCACAGTATAAAAATAGAAAAAACTTTTTAAATTTGTGCCTCCATGAAGAAGACTTTGGTGTTCAAGCTGAATGGCACTTCTTTGCCACCTCGCATGGAAAGGGAGATGGTGTTGGGGGGACAATAAAGCGGTTAGCAGCCAGAGCAAGTTTACAACGCCCATTTGATCAACAGATTATCACTGCTCGCCAACTTTTTGAATTTGCAGATTCAGAGATTGACAAAATACATTGCCAGTTTGCCACAACAGAGCAATATCGGCAACCAGCAGAATTCCTGAAAGACAGATTTGAAAATGCTCGCACAATTCCAGGTACACGGAATTTGCATTCTTTTATTCCAGTCTCCAAAGAAGCGGTTACAGTTCGATCCTTTTCATCTGCAGCCGAGAAAAGACAGGAACTAGTAACTCTTACTGCAGATACCACAGATCTGAGTGGTTTGGTCTTATGTGGATATGTTACAGCAGCTTATGATAACCATTGGTGGGTAGCGTGCATCAAGGAATATTACCCAGATAGGCATGAGGTTGATATTACATTCCTACACCCACATGGACCGTCGCCATCTTTCGTATTTCCAGAACCACCAGATTCTTTAACCATTGATCATCAAGATATACTAACAGCTGTTCACCCAACTACAGTGACTGGAAGAACATATTTAATCTCAAAAAAAGAAACAAAGGCTGCCCATGCTGCATTTACAAAAAAAATTAAGGTTTAGAACTGAGCCAAAACATCTTTTTGACATTGATTTTATTTTGACAAATGATTTGTCTTATAATTTTCATCGATGATGTATCTGATCATGATTTACTGTATGGTATGTACTGATCAGTATATTGAACATTAATATGCTTCTTAAAATAATGATTCCATAATACAATATAATGTAATTGAAAAATGTCCTAATTTTTGAAATTGCATGCAGTAATATGTATAATTGCTTGCTTCTAAGGAAGTGTCCATCACTAATTTATTGAGACTTTTTATTTTATATTGTAATTCAACTTTAAAACCTAAATTCCTAAATGAAGAGTTACTTTTGGTTATATACTACAGTATACACATATTAGCACACATTACTCTGTTAATGTACAAAAAGTGCTATTTCGAAAGGACATGTCATATATATATATAATTGCTCACTGTTCAGGAACTTTTGGAGCGCCCATCACCAAACTTATAGGGAAGCTTCTTTACATCATTAGGTATCTCTAACATGAATTTCAAAAAAAAAAAAAGATATATATTTTTTTTATTCAACTTTGAACTTTACAACCTGTCATAACTTTTTTATATTTGAATTAAGGACTTAGCATTTATTAATAAAGTTATAGAGCTACGCAATAGCTTTAAAATGACACCAAAATCAGCTCTGTAGGTGCCATACTTTTCGAGATATGGTCGGTTAAACACGCAAGGTATCGCTAATTAGCCAAAAGTTCATTAGCAGATATCTCGCTAATTAGGAGGCCTAGAGAAAAAATTTTTCATTTCTGATCGTTTCTCATGGGCCTCAACAACATACAAAAATTTGAACAAAATCCGAGAGATTGAGGTTTTTTTTTTTGTTGATTTGACATGGAATTACCCAAAAGACAAATTTTAATTAAAAAATATGTCTTATCTATATTTGACAAACATTGCAAGCTAACCTGCATTAGGGCAAATAGAAAAATTTATTAGATTATCACTCCAGTCCGCATCAAAAATTCGGGAAATATTAATGCGGAAATAAAATTTTTTTTTTTATTCTGCTGCATCAATTATTTCAACAGCCCCTCATTGATGTATCTTCCCTTGCCTTGGGCCTTCGCGGCCCTCCGGAAGATAGGCTACGGTCTCCACATCACCGAGGGGCAATACATTTCACTAGGCCTATTCCCCTCATGAGCAGTCAATATTTGTATACTAGGCTTAGGCCGGTAGGCCTAGCCTAGCTAGGCCTACCAACCAAGGGGATATGACCGGTTGAGCCGCCGACAAGTTGAGCCTCCGGTCATTTCTATGGAACGCCAAGCGCGTCTCTCAGTGAATCTAGTGCGTATCTCAGTGAATGTAGTCGGCTTGCCGATGTCATCAGTGAATGAACCCCCCAGATACCAGCTACATATTCATCCCACAGTCTTGTCAGTCTTTGATTTGCTCGTATTGCCATTCGTGATGTATAATTGTGTAATTGAAAATTAGAATTTT
>NW_022717699.1:30274-62908 GCF_011630105.1 Anneissia japonica | reverse complement strand
TCAAACATTTAAATTTATTGTTTATAGTCATGCAAAATCGTATTAAAAATGTAATAACTTGATTACTTTTTACGTTTGGTTTGCAGCGTATTTCAATTAACTTATTCGTTATTTGTACTATTTTGTTAAATTATTTAATTAAATTATATTTATTATATATCATTATATATAATAAATGATAAGAATGTATGGAGATTTTTTTTAATATCTGGCAAGCTGACTGAGCAAATACTCACAAAATTTAAATTAAAACGATAGAAAGAACAAGTAAATAGATTGAAATTCGTCCCAATAAATATTTAATAAATCAGTGCAAAAACCGAGTATTAAATAAATTGAAATAATTGAGTAAATAAACTGAAATACATCCCAAACAACAGTACCAAGAACGAATAAGTTAATTGGAATACGCCGCAATTAACGCACTACATTCACTGAGAGACGCGCTTGGCGTTCCATAGAAATGACCGGCGGCTCAACTTGTCGGCGGCTCAACCGGTCATAATCCCAACCAAGCTAGGCCTAGCCCATCCTAGCCTAGCCTAGGTAGAGGCTAGGCCCTAATTATATCAATTATTTAAACAGAAATTGCTATAAGTAACTTAACAAGAAATCACAATAGCTCATTTATTCGTAACCTACTATTTTTTTTTAAAGACTTACAATTTTTAAGTTACATTATGATTCCGAAGAGCTTCCTTTCATGTTGTCGCACGGCACATACAGTACTGCACATACTGAAAAATATGGTGCGCCAGAACGGACATATTCCGAGTTGACATACAAATTTGAAAGGTCCACTGATTAATCTCAGATAAGAAAGTATAATACATACTCCAAGTATTGAAATACACGCCATCGTGTTGGGATTCAATATTTCGACATTAATTATGTCATCATCAGGAATCATTCCTGATGATGACATAATTAATGTCGAAATATTGAATCCCAACACGATGGCGTTTATTTCAATACTTGGAGTATGTATTATACTTTCTTACATACAAATTTTGTTTTCACATAATACCTAGCCTATCAATATATTGTTATCAGGTCAGTAGCCAGGGGGATGGGGGTTATGGTTCAGGAGAACTCCCTTTTTTAGCGAACCCCCTTCTTTTCTGGAAAACCTCCACCCCCTCGAATTTCCTGAACGACTCCTCCAACCCAACTAATGCACTGCAAACTCACCCAGACTCAGACAGAATGTTTTTGCTGCAGACCTTTCATAACTGCTTTTAGAGCATTATTTAGACCAATAAAACACAAAAAAGTCGCTCTGGCTTTGGGGCTTTTTCCCTCACCCCACTGGAGCCCCTTGGGCAGGACCCTAGCCCCACGCCTAGAGAACACCCCACCTCTCCCACCCCACTTTGGAAGAACCTAGCTACGAGCCTGGTTATCTATTTTAGTATTTTTGTTTCATTCTAAACCTTCAACCAAATTTATCCATTCTGTCCCCAAATACTAATGAGATGATATTAGAAACCAGTTTAATACATTAAAGAATATTATTTAAAGAAAAAGAAAATTACAATAATAAATAAGTAATATAGTTATCAATGCCATTCATAATTATTTTATTCATTTATTTCATTTATAACAGTTCAAGCTATATGCAATCAGGAAACAGTCTGATACAAAACAGCCAAAGAGGAGACCATAAAGCATTAAGCTAATAGCAAAGGCCTTCCAAGCAACACAATACATACGGTATAGTCTTACATATAAATATAAATACAAATTATAAAACGAGATAAATTTGATTTTTTAAACAACAGGATTATAAATGGTTCTATTGTTAGGGAGACTATTCCACAGAAAACTATGAAAAAATGATGACAGATAGTGACACAAATGAGTTTGAATGATTATTTCTACTACGACGGAGGCCAGGTTCAACTAAAATGCCAGGAGGTAAAACATGAAAATTTCCAACAAACCTTAGAAGGGTTACAAGTTTGATTACTGAAAGTCTATATTTCAAAGTCATAAAAAGTCCTTTGTTTACACCTATCAGTATATGATGTTTCCCAATTTTTACAACAAAGTTTTAAGCAAACCTTTCTAGATATTATATTTATTATATTTGATTAATATAATAAATAATTAACTAAATAAATAAATTATTTAATTAATTAATTAATTAATCAATCAATCAATCAATCAATCAATCAATCAATCAATCAATCAATCAATCAATAAAAAATACATTGATTGATTGAATAAATGAATGAATGAATGAGTGAGTGAGTGAGTGAATGAATGAATGAATAAATAAATAAATTTTTAAAAACTTAAAGAAAAAAATAAAAGAAAAAATAAACAAAATAAAATCAAGAATTTAATTATTATGAGAAAGTAAATATACATACCCCAAGTATTGAAATGCACGCCATCGTGTTGGGATTCAATATTTCGGCATTAATTATGTCATCATCAATTCCTGATATGACATAATTAATGTCGAAATATTGAATCCCAACACGATGGCATGCATTTCAATACTTGGAGTATGTATTATACTTTCTTATCTGAGATTATTCAGTGGACCTTTCGGTTTTTTTAATTATTATGTTTATATATCTCTGCTGTAGGTATATACCTGGTGGGATATCTGAGTGCTTTGTGGGTACAAGGTACCAGGCAAGTGTATCATGTTGTATTATGTTGGTGCCATGTGTGGGACTTCGATTCAAATTGTTGAAAGTCCCTAGATAATCCCTACAATTTCAATTTTCTTTTATATTTATTTGAGGTATTTGTAGGATTGAATAAATCGTTTTGCGATTGATTGTATGATTCATTATGTCTGTTCTGGCGTGCCATACGTACCAGTAAGGATTGTGAATTAAAAGAGGGCGACAATTAAAAACATGGCGATGCACATGAAGTCCACATTGTTGACTTGCTCAAGATTAATCTGCCTCAAAAGTAAATTGAATTCCGATTATTAAATTAAGTTTAATTCCGTTAATTAATTTTCTTTACGGTTCATATGTAAGCACAGAGGTGATCTTTGCCAAACAGAACGTACTATTAGAACAGACGTAGCCTAGGCCCAGGGACGTAGAAGTAGACGTGGAGTAGGGCAGCTATTTTAGCTAGCTAGCCTTTTTAGGCTAAAAGGGCTACATAGGCCCCTAGGCTAGGCCTAGTATATTAGGGCCAGGCTTAGAGACATGGCCTAGGATAGATGGGGGGGGGGTCCAATGCCTAGGTAGGCCTACCTACCTACCTAAGCCTGACTAGTCTGTAGGATTAGGCTAGGCTTAGCCTTATATATCTACTACTGTACTAGGCTAGGCCTCTAGGCCGGTACCTAGCCTACTACTACCACACTACTTAATACTTAGGCCACGGGAATGAAAGTTGTAGGTTTGCGTCCACCGCCCGCATGCCTAAAAAGCTACCGCACGAAAATGTTCATTATTTTGAAAAGTTCATTGTTTTGAAAAAAATATTCTTCGTTTTAAAAAACGGACTTTTTTGCCGTAAAAAGACAGAAAAACGATCTATTCATCACTGATCGCTCGTCGCAAACACCGAGCAAAGCCAGGCCTGGCCACATCGCTCCATGATTTGACTTAATTACTTATTTGTCCAGTTTCTGCGGTATTAAAATAAATTGTGGACAGCAATCTATTTTAAGCCATTTAAAGTGTTTTTAGTTACCAGTATTACATATTTTGTGCTTTAGTGCTGTAAAGTAATTAATTATGCTAATTAGGTATTAATTTTTATATTCTTTTCCCAAACTCATCGTCATCACCATACTCCAATCATACATGTTGCCAATTTTCTCCCAATGAATTGGCCTATTGACTGAGTTATGGCATAAAGTGTGTCCAATTTCATTAAAAACAATAAGCCAGTGTCCCACTTGACCTTTAACCTTTATATACATTTCCATTAGTCACTTTTCTAAAAACAGAGGCCTAATGTCAATCTCTAATATCCGATTTTTCTGGATTGGGTTGAGATATTTTAATTTTGTAAAAAGCATTGTAATCTAGTTAACAGGTCTGCCATATTAACTTTTTTTGGACAAGATGGTGGTTCTGGATCCACCTCTGGTAAAATGTAATTTATAAGGTTTTGGGTTTTTCATTCATGTGGCCTAGTAATTTCATCAATTTTACAGTGCAAATCCCATGTTTTTTTACAGGCCATGCTAAATGAGGTGGTTCTACATCGAATGTAGGCCTAGGGCCTAGTTTTTGAAATTTGGCAGAACTTCAAGTTCAAGTTCGGGAAACCAGGAGATTTTGGGAGACTCCAGATCGAATCGGGAGGGTGGAACCTCTCCATCCACACAATTAAAAAAACCTTACAGTTGAGTATGGGGCAGCTGTACATAGACCTATGTTAAAACAAAAATCATCTTGGTTGGATCCAAACATAGTGATGCCAGATAATTCTCTTACATTTTATTATATATAAATAGTGGTTAATTTTACATAAATTTTAAAAAATGTGTTTTTAAGCGGAAATATGCATATTGAAAGGATTGTATGTAGGCCTAATATTTTTTACTTTTTTAACAACACTGCGTATTGACGAAACTCGAGCAATGCCATAATTCAGTGTACAGTATACTGCATAGCTACCATGGTAGTGGATAAGTGGCTGATTTCCCAGCTCGTAAAAACCACTTAGTAGTCTATATAATTCCTTCATATTTGGTTTATCTGTCTAACAATGGTTTAAATAATCTTTAGAAAGTGACATTTACCGTACTGCTAAAAAAGTGTATTTTATTGGAGTATAAATTTCAAATGTCAGCTACAGTGAAAATAGAAGATGGATGAAAACAAAACCAATGTGTGACCTATATTTGACCTTTAATCTGCATATACTAATGTATGACATCATCGATTTAATTAGAAGCTTTTTTAAAGATTTAAAAAAATCAAACACCCTGACAATTCAGCCACCGTTGAACAAGTGACCAAAACAATGAAGTGTAACGTACCTACCTAAAGCTAGGCTTATGGTATCAGGTGCAATTCAAGGACCACAGGTATGTATGTCAGCCTAGCTGAAGCTGAATGTTTTCTTAAAGCAAGACAATTCGGTGCATACCTGCGGTCCTCCAGACTTGCGCAGAGAATATATTAAAAAAAAGAAGATTAGATTTTTTTTAAACCAAATTAAATATGCCTGTAAGTCACTAACTCTTAAGGAAATAGGTTTTTAAAAATCATAATTACTGCAGTGCTATACTGTACTGTACATTGGTTGAACATTGATAAGTAGGCCAAGGCCTAATTTTTGACAAACAGTGTGAAAAAGGCCCTTACTTTTCAAAGTATGCAGACAGAATTCTAGGCCTAATTTTTCACACACGACTTGTTTTAATACTATCTGGCTCAACAACCAACTGAAATTTGCATGGAAAAATCACTAGTAGCAAAATTAGTGTGTGGAATCATAATTACTGATATATTATTGATTGTATATTGAGAGATAGTCCAGGCCTATTTTTGGCAAAGATTGCTCTGAAGTTGGCCCTTATTTTTTGAAATGCGCACTTCTAGGCCTAATTATTGAGCAGGGAATCCCCAGCTTTTCACCCTCATATTTTCATTCATTTGGTTGTTGTTTTAGGGACATAAAGAA
The DNA here is from genome assembly GCF_011630105.1 of Anneissia japonica. NCBI lineage: Eukaryota > Metazoa > Echinodermata > Crinoidea > Comatulida > Comatulidae > Anneissia > Anneissia japonica. The sequence goes on along the minus strand of NW_022717699.1, from coordinate 57,286 downwards.
GTAAAGTTTTATGTCCTTTACATCCTGTAGGCCTACAGAAAACCCAGTGGATCAATCTGCAATCACTGGAGCCTGATCAGTTTCTAACAAATTTTTTACCACAGTTTAAAAAAAACAATAGTTAAAAGAGCTGACAAATGAAATACGATACATAATTGCATTTTGTGATAATTACAGCAACAACAATTTTAATGGGATTATAGTCGGAGGAAAAAAGTGGACCTTTTGAAATTTGGGAGTGGAGGGGTTATCCATTACTGCTGTGTATTTATGCCAGGGTTAATGTTATTGTTAAACAAATATTCTGACAATTTCATTTCAGGAATAACTGTAGTTTCACATGTGTTGCTACACAATGGTTCCTCTGACAAAAACTTTAAGTAAGTGGGTATTCCATTACTTATCATCTTTCATAGGCCTATCTTTGATAGATATGAGTTTTACTAGTTGTAATTGTATACAATTATGGCTACTGAGGCAATATTGTATTGATTATGTTTTCAGATACAAGATACTGTAGAGTAATTGCTCAACTGTTAGTGTTCATGATTTTTGGCTCCTATACGTACAGTACATATGTACCGTACATTTATATACAGCAGGATTTTGTATTGAGCTTTTTTGTGCAAGTAAAGACTCAAGGGGTTCCAAGTCTCCTGCAAGTCTCGTAAGAGTTTTATCAGAAACTGGTACAACCACCCTCAAATTCCTTCTCCCACAAGCCAACAAAATACATCCTGGAACGCCAGGATTTATTTGTATTGTTTTAATCATGGTTTTGTTGAAAAATAGACACCAACATATTTATATTGTAAATAAAAATCAGTTGGCAGCACTATTTTTCCCTATCAGTGTTGTTACTGTAGTCAAAAACTACCAACTGATTTTGTGACACTACTAACTACTGCAACTACTCAGCTACCTCTATACACTATACTATAAGTTTATTAGCATACATATTGTTTTATTAAGCAATTATTCTTTATATAATCTTGATTTTCATAAGACAAAGTTATTGTCAAATGATATTGTCTTGTAGGTCACAGTGGACAGACACCTCAGACGGCTCGATGATAGTATGTTATCATCCTGCAGATGATTTTCCTTACGAACACACAAAGGTATTTTATGGCTATTGTTTTCATTTGAAGAAACTGAAAATATTGTAGCCTAAAGTATGATCAAAATATACAATCTGATGGTTTAATAAACATCCCCCAAGTAAAGTGTGAAACATCTTAACCCAATGCTACTACCGTAATAATAATTATAATAAATTGCTAATTATATGATATGTTTACATGATATTCTAAATTTAAACACCCTGAAGGTTGTATATAGAAGAAAATATAAACTGTGTATTGGCAATGTATTGGCCAAGTTAAAAACTCAACTTGCGGTAATGATGTTATTACGAACGATCATTTTTAATTACAGAAACACTTAAAATTGTATTTAAAATTCTTCACAATTAATAATATAAAATGTTACAGCACAAAAATTATAGTTTTTTAATTTATAAGTAGGCCTACATGCATATTGATGGCCGTATCATGCTCGGGCTTCTTTTCAAAGCTGGAAAAATTCACTACTTCGAGGCCTATTAACTGTAGTTCCTGGTAACTAACAGTAAAAAAATTGGAAAGAAACATTCCCACAACCAAACAAGGTCATGTTACAATTGAGGAGGCTACACTCACGTACCATTCACCAATTTGCCAACGGCAAATTGAGATACCGTTTGGTGAAGAAAAAATTTGCATCGTTCGCCAAAAGGCGCTTTATCTCTGATATCAGTTATCACCTCTATTTTGACAACAAATCATTAAAAAATAAGGACCTACCGCCCTCTATAGTGCTATCACCTAATGCAACATCCTATTTTAAAGCAAACTTGTGAGATATCACCTCCCTATAAAGCAACCTTATTTTTACTGCATGTTCAGTATAGATTTACAGACACTGTCAAGTTCATGTGGAAAATCCCAGGTAGATAAATAGTTCTGGGTATGTGTATGGACATGCATGGGCAGTTTTGAAGCAAACATTCTGATATTGCCTGCACATGACACCTAAAACTATCGTTCCAACTCTAAGAAAGAACGCTAAAACGATATTTCTTCAGCGATTCCGTTATTTAAAACATGGTTTAATAGCCTTAGAAATTAGGATAACGGTAAACATCGTAATGCAGTTTCAATAATAAGAAACAGGGGTGGCGCGACTGGAGGAGCCATCCCCCCACCCTTCGGGGGTAGCTTCCCCCACCACCTCCCCCACCGTCGGCGAGAAGAACCATAATTTTTCGGTGAGAAAAAACATTATATGTATTTCGTACATATTACTGGACTCTAAAACCGATTAAATAAGCCTTTAAAACAAATAAATTGTCAACAATTTTCTGGGGTTTTTCCCCTAGACCACTTTCAGGACATTTTAAGCGACACTCCACCACACCCACTTTGCTCTTGTTAGGAAAATCCTCCCCCTCGTCGGGCATTGGACCACAACCCTCACCCTCTCGGGAAAATCCTGACGCCACCCCTGGTAAGAAAGAACACATGAGAGCTAAAATAATAATAGTTATTCGGGTTTAAAATATTGTTATTTAGTCTTTAGACAGTGCCTATTTTTACAGTGCATGATATGCACGTAAGGTACGGATATGCTTAAAGTCTATACAACCAGTATCAATTTATTGCAAAATATTAAATATATAATTATAATTGGGGGAGGAAGGGGCGCAATTTTCTATTCTTTCCCCATGGCACCAAAACCTCCAGCTACGCCTCACAGGGCTAGCTTTGTGCTAAAAGATTAAAGATTGTTATTTGGGTCTTCGGAAAAGTGGTCTCGAATTAGAGGGGTTTCGGAATTAGATGGGTCTCGAACTGATGTGTGCACTGTACTTGCTTATCTCATCTTGAGGATATTTCCGCACGATTAAAGTCGTAACGGTATTGGTTTGGTCTACAGGAGTTCGTGTTTCGTACAGATCATTCCATTCATAGAAAAAACGTTGATATAAGAGAAAGCGTACCTGTCGTTAGCTTAGGTCAATATTAACTCCGGCTATATAAATTGATTATTAGATTGAAAACTGTTACTCTTATTATTGTAGTAGTGACACTATGTCCACGTTTTAATTATTGTTATTTATTCGTTAACGTTATTATATATATATATATATATTATTTATATTTAAATTTAATGTATTGTTTAAGTATAAATTACTATGTCCATGTTAAATTAATCTTATCTATTAAAATTGTATATTTAAATAATATAGTAATAGGCATAGCCGAGGCCTAGCCCAGGCCTAAACCTAGTGGCTATGTGAGTGTATAAAAATATGAATAAAAAGTATGAATAAACGCAAATTGTGAAAGAATAAAGGAAGAAGGGAGAATGGGAAAGAGATTTGGAGCGTCTTGAATGTTTTCCGAAAATATACAATAGTAGTCAATATGCAATTATTGCATTACGTTTTTGTAAACATTTTTGGACACTAATCGTCATAGGTCTCGGTGCCACAGCCTACAACTTTCATAATTCGACATCGAACCGGACCTTTCAAAACAGCTCTGTCGAGAATAAGAAACTACTGATAAATATTCATGAGTTTATTGCCAAATCTGGAAGGTGATATTTTGAATCTATAGTGCCACCAATGTTCCGATGTTCTGTAAAGTGCATTCGACATGCTGTTATGTGCATTTGACGTCCTGTTATGTGTATTTTGGTTTATCATTATTGGTGAGCTGAACGTATAATCCTCAATAAATATGGATTAAATAAAATTAAATAACAATATGACATGCTGTAATGCGCACTCAACATGCTGTTCGTTTATACACGTTTAAATTCATTATACATAATGCAACACACCCATTTTATAATGACATTATAACTAACAGATGAGGCCGGGTTAGACAAAAAAATCCCCAAACAAATAGTTTCCGAAATTTATCAATGTTCATTGCTGCTTAAACAAAAATCAGATTTCACTAGCTAAATAATAATTTAATGATAATGATAGTGTGGTGGTGGTGGTGATGATGATGATAATGATGACGATGATGATGATGATGATGATTGTAGAAGTTGAAACGTAAAACTGACATCAAATGTATATATTAACAAAGAAAGTGCATTGTGTATGTATCTCGTTAAAGAATATGCCTTAATGTAGACGTATTCTCAATAGGTCTGTTTTTAGCTATTATGTGCCAAACCATCTCGTTTGCCCCAACATACATTTCCGTCTCTTGTCTAGGGCCGTGAGCGTACTCTATCTTTGAGGCGGATTGGGCGCTATATAAGTTTTCATATTATTATTTATTATTATTATTATTATTATTATTATTATTATTATTATTATTATTATTATTATTATTATTATTATTATTATTATTATACTGGGGTTATTAACCAGCTCAGCTCATTTGACTACACTGGTGCCACTGGGCATGCGTTGTACCACATAGATCCGTTCAGATCTGTGGTCCCCTTGCTAAGTTTGCGATTGGTATTTGTGTTTTTACTGGAGGACTGAAATGCAGTTAATGATAACACAGCATTTTCTGGAAGAGATTTTGATTCGTTAGTCACGTGTGCTCTATAGCCAGTGTACACAAAAAACAAGTAATATTCGGGAGGAAAAAATAAAATAAAACCCAGGGAATCCCCCCCCCCCCATAGCAGCCGAAGAATATTCAGCAATATGGCGGCGGAAACTTAAAAAAAAGAATGTTTTTAACCACAATATTTCAGACGTTGGTGATTCACTTACTCTTTATTCACTCAATCTTCTAATTTAACAGTTTAAACCACTGTACTTCTTTGCGTTGACTCAATTCCCGGGGCAGACCGCGACTGAATCTTTTCGTAAGGAGGGAGTTACACCATAGCTACTGAGAAGAGCATTTCATTTCATACGCTGCATCGATTACGCTGCATTGTGACATGTACGTTTTCTTAAAATATGAAATATTAAGTACTGTGGTTTGCAGTTTGACAAATATCCGAACAACAAAGTTATTTCCTCGACTACCTTTTAGTCGAGACAATATTAAATTTAGACTTCATTTTCACACCATCAGTGTGCTTATTTCAACAGGCCTATGTTAGGAGAACATTTATGCGTTGCAACAATTCAATTCGTAGTATTCTTGATTACAGCCATAATCTTTGTATTAGAACCTCTCTAAAATGTGACAAAAGCATCAATTATTCAGTAGCCAACTCTGTTTTAATTGCTTAAGGTTTACATTATTGATATGATGCACCAAAAAATCGAATATCATATTGACGGAGCTAACTGTGCACCGTCGCCGCGTCTAATTGTCGGTTGTTGAAATATATTACTAACTTTTAAGGTGGTCGCTTAACGAAACCAAAAGTCAAAAAGTGGTAGTGGTCGTTTACGGGGAGGTGGTGACTTATAAGCGATGTTAAATGCTCTTATTAAATAGGGAGAACAAACTGGACTATACGAGAGTGAACGTTAAGAGAAGTATCGCTTACTGGAGGTGTTCGCACAGGGAGGTTAAACCAATTTATACAGGGAAGAGTTATATTTACACTTATCCCTGATTATACTAAATAATAATGTAATAAATTACAGTGCTTTCATTTGCCACCTCGATACAGGTAACCATTTATTGTGATTGTAACAATTTTTTTTTTAATTTCAACTTTACTTAATGCTGTACGCACGACATTGGAGATTTCTAGATGACATGGCGTGCGCGCCGGGTCTGTAAGTCTATGTAAAAGGAGGGTGGCTTACATTTCATTGTTTATTTATTTTTTCACATTACGGTACCGATCATTTACTACAATAATCAGGATATTTTTTGAAATTTTGATTAATTTGAGGGGATCAGGAAAGCCTATGGCTGCACCCTTGAATCACATGCAGGTATACATAAATCAATTCGGTACCTTCTAGGCGTTGGCATTTCGGCTTAAAACATGTCGTCAGCTTTGGTTGTCTCTTCATCTTTAGGTTAAACTCAAAAACGCAGTCATCATGATGATGATCATCATGAGGATGATCATGAAGAGGAAGATGATGATGATAATGATGATGATGATGTTGATGATGATGAATTTTACATATAGTTATATCTGTTTGAGTGCAACATCAGAAAAACGTATTTGTGAGATAACTGACGCGTTGTGGGTGGTGAGTGAATAAAACTTTTTAATTTCCATGTATTCTCGTTGCAAAATAAATGCTGAGAGTAGGCCTAATATTGTTAGCTGGATGTCGTGCGTTGCAGGCAACAGCATAGATATTTTTATGGGCCTATAAAAACAAACACCTATAATTAAAAATGTTTGCTCTGTATCAGTTTTATGTAATCAATACATTTACGTGATACGCGCCAAGTTCTGGCATCATATAAATTACAAACAATGTATCGTAGGCCAATCTAAATCAGTATTCGTATCGACATCGAGCGAAGTCGAGTCTAAGACAGCTTTTCTAAACTCTTCCACCTCTTTCTCTCTAGTGTTTATCATCACGAATTTGTGTTCTCGATAGTAAATGCTGGCTAAATGTATTAAAATTCAAAATCAGAGTCAATTAAATCACTGTTTTATTTTTTGCATGGATTCGAATACAAGGTCTGAAAACTAGGTCCCATCGCGATGATGTAAGAGCTGCTTATCATTATCAGGCTGACACAGACTTGCATAGCACATGCACAAAATGTGTTCTATAAGGTGAGTTATTTTACCAAAATATCCTAAGTAAAAAGAAATTGCGCCCCGGGCCGCATTATTTTTTACCCATACAGTTGCGGCAGAAATTATAGAGGGTGCTATTTTAGGTCAGTTAGGAGAACAGATATGCATGAATATGCATAGCTCCCCTCTCGACCGCGAAACAGAGTCAGTGGTGTATCGAGTTTTATGCTGCGTGGATGAACGCTACGGAGTCATTAGGCCGAGATATCTTAAATAAGCCTTGGTAGTCAAGACAGTGTAAAAATGGTAGTACTAGATTAGATACATTCTTGTAGGCTTACAGCATGGTCTTCGAAAGTATAAAAATAAACGGAGTAGGGTAATATTGAATCTGGCACCGTATTTGAGTAGTCCCTACAGTTAGGCTTATACAGTATTACGTGTGTGTTGTAGCAATAATGTATGCTCCCTATACTTAGTAGTACTGATTCTGAAGGACGTTTAGAAATGCTCAGAAACAAATTACTAGTACTCCGGACACAGTTAACTTACAATTTACAATTAAAAGTTTGGTGGGTTTTTTTATGAGAAAAAAATCCCTGCATATTAACAGACAGTGAGCGTTTCTGTATTCTTTTGCATGATTCATTCGGTAACATCTAAGGATATTTTGTAGAACCGTCGGTAAATCAATGAAAGCTATTTTTACTTACATCTGATTTTGATCGTTTTATATATAAAGCTATTCAATATTTAATTGGGTAGACAGCCTAAACAGTACGTCATATCATGTGAATATCGTAAAATTAGTGTTTATAAAATACCTAGATTATACCTACCTATAGTCTATGCCTTTATTCATATTGAATATGAACGAAATGTTTGTAAGAAGTCAAACATTAAAACAATACATAGATAAGTACCTGTGTGTCCGAGCATTTCTAAACGTTTATCCTTCAAATTAAGTAGTATAGCAGTTAATTATTGCATACTTTACACCCCCGTTCCGCAGCCTTTTTAGCCCACGACCCAAATTATATGTCAAGCAGTCTGACGCGACCCATCGAACCCTAAGAGATTAAAACGTCCGTCGTTTTATACGCACGAGGGATAGCGGGAAGAACCACCCATTTGATTCTTTTGTGAATTGATTAAAATATATTATCACCCACAAAATCACTATGTAAAAGCCATAGAAATGAAAATATAACATCGAATTACTTATTTAACCAAATCACGTAAGTTATCAAATTTTTCAATAGTTAAACATTTTTAAAAATTAATGATTAACAGACATTTTATTACAAATTCCTAGTGCTGCCAGAGATTTATGAGTTATGCGAAGACATAGATACATTAAATTTAAAAATGTTTTCTCATTATAATTTGCAGCTGAAAGCCTAACACATTGAATGAACAAAACTAATACTTTAAAGTTGTCATACCTGAAGTACAAATGTTTTGATAGTATATTTTTAACATGAAACTGTGATAACGCACTCATAACAAATAGTAAACTCACACATTTGTCACACTTAAATTGCACTTTCGTTTACTGTAATTTAATTTCGTTTGTCTTCGTTCTTGTTAAGTAAATTTTTCACGATCTGAAAATATTATGCAATCCATCATTTTTTTTTTCGCGACCCAAACATAGGGGTTCTACTGTAATTCCATTTATAATGTCAACAGAGGGGTGTGTTCTAGCTGGGATGCAATATCCTGCATTCGAGTCAAATGGCCGAGTGGTTAGCAGGTGCGCCGCAAGCTACAGCCATAATATCGGCGCTAGTTCGAACGGCACGCTCGTCAGTGTTTCTGGTGGTAGAACAAGTCTTCTCGGATAAGGACTACAAATCGTAGGCCCAGTGTATACAATGAATGGCTCGTGTGCACTATAAAGAGCACAGTACATTCTTCGAGACGAGTAGGGGGATACCTCGTTGTACTGGAACAGAAAGCCCCGTGGTGGACGACGAGAGTTGCTGGTACCGGGTTACCGGGAAGCACAGACACGAAGTGACCCTTAGGGGCGAATGAAGTCGTTGATCGAGTTCCTATTCCACACATCAAGCCCCCTCAGCATCTTATCTTAGTTGGATTTAGGGCTATATAAGAACTACACTATTATGATTTTTGCAAAAAGAAAAAAAAAAAACAGACTTGATGAGTGGTAGAGTAATTTGGAGAGGATCAGAGGCCTTCCACTGAAAAGTGTATATGTTATAGATGCTCGGAAATGCACTTTCATGCCTTGGTCAATGTGATGGGATAGGCATAAATAGATATTTAAAAGATCATGCATTTTTGGATGAAATCCTTTCAATTAATCTGGAATGCGGGTTTCAATTCTGACCATTTTCAATTTGTGAGACCAGTTTAAGATTTGTTTTCTTCTTAGGACAACATTATGCTAAATTATGCTAAATTTTGCCAAAAAAAAAACATAATTATGGCAAGTCTGATCACTATGTAAAGCCTTCGGAAAGACTGTCCCCGTCGGAAAGAGCTTCTCCCATCGGGGAGGTCAACACAAAACACTCATGTAATTTTTACAGATTAAGAGTGTCGAATTAAACAAGCCTTCTTTCTCCGTCGTGTAAATCCTTGCGCCACAACAGCTTCGGTCGCCAGTCGGTGACGAATCATGTCCGCCCTCTGTAAGTGCTTTAACAATTAGAACAGACATGCTTGATTTTAGCAAATGTGATTGACAAAGGTTTTGTATAAATTAAGTTTACGGATTCGTATTCCTTTCATCTGTATCCATTATGCCTTCGGATTGAACTTTGTACTGTCGTTAGAGAAGGTCTGGCGTGTTCCTTTCACTTACAATCTCGTACATCAAATGACTTCGCAAATTATTCTAACTTTGTTGTTTTTCATCTAAATTGTTTTTGTTTAATTTAATATTTGTTTAAAATTGTATTAATAATTTGAAATAAAAATCAAAATATTAATATTAACGTACCGTTATTGATTGTAATTTTCTCAACACGATATTCAAATAATATATAAGCAAATATTTACTAACTGTTGCAACTTACCTGAAATTTTATTTTGATCAGTGACTGAAAAACACAAGAAAACAGTAAACCCATGAACATTGAAAGTAACTATAATATGTATATAAACTCCTATACTAGAATAAAGACTTTGTTTATATATATATATATATATTCGTCAGCGTGTTTCACGCCATCGCGATAAGACACATACAATTTTTATTTAAAAAAAAACAAAAAAACTCTCACTGTTCAAATATTCTAATTATATGTATTATTTTCACAACACCGAAAAACGCGTCACAGACGGATTTTATATAAATCCTGATCCTTCGTGGTAAGCTGTGATTGTGAAACACCATAAATGCCTTTCCAATTAGTGTAATGTGTCTATTATAGTAACTAAATGTAATTATAACTTGTATTGTAAATGCTTTGAAACAAAAGTTCAAGAAATATTTACTTGAACAAATCATGTGAATGGGATTTCCGAAGTTGAGAGCCGTCGCTTAAACTGGTGGTAGCCACTGTTGTGTTCGCTAAATCGTGAAATTGTTTTAACCCCGGTTCAAATTCTATCACTACTCCGGAGGGCTGAAATGCAAGTTACGGTAATGCAAAGTCTTTCGATCGCATGAGACGTTTAAACGGTTGGTCTCATGTGCATTATGGCCCCCATTTGCATTTTGACTCATGAGCACGTTAGAGAACGCAGTACACTCCTTGGAAAAGCCTAGGGGATTGTCTGCCGTTGTAGTGCACAATCACCACCAGAAGGACCCCCCCACTCAAAACATAGTCTTCTTCAGACTTTCGTGTGGTTATCCTTGGTATTTACACATTCATCCATCCATCCATTTTTATAAACTTGTTTCATTTGTTTTTATTTCTTTCATTTGCATTCAATATCCTCTGTTTTGATAGGACCCAAAGTTTGGGACTGATTATGTCGTCCCTGGTCTATTCGTCTTAATGTGACATCTCATATTTATGATAATTTCTCTTAACATTATTTTTGGTTGTCAATCCCTATTTTGGAGTCAACTGAAACTGTACACTGTATAGAAATTGTATGGAAAACTGAACACAATCGAAAATTAAATAACTTAAAAACACAATACTATATGTGATTAACCGATGATAAATACTATTTTCAAGCCCAAGGCAAATAGTTTACGACTGCTATAACTAAGCCGAACTTGTAATGAGTCTACGATAAAATATAAAATATAAGAATGAAACCCGTTGTTTATATTATAATTTACATTTTCAATGTAGATACAGAAATAGACACTGTAGTTATTTCGCAGTCAATGCAATCCCTGGATTATATTATAGATTTGTCAGATAATAACTAAGTAAATAAGGAAATAATAATTGTATCCGTTTGTTGTTTTTCGATGTTTTATATTCTATTGGCCTTTTACTAATTCCTTGTCCTTTATGTATTTGCACCAACAAATATTAATTCCATTATTCACATGATTATGATAATAATGCTATCTTGTACCTTGTAGTTCCTAAAAGTTACGTAATCGTAATTGTAAGTGACTAACATTTAAAATAAAGGTTTTTTTTATAATAGACAATGATTTATAGACAATGATTTATAAAGAAATGTTAAAATTTTGAAAATTATTTATAACACTTTGGAAACTAACAACACAATGTATTTTGCAGACATAATTAGCGTTACAGATGGACTTAAAGGTGAACTATACGATACGTTACGTAAAAAATGTGGATAATTAATTTTGCATTACGTGTAGAAAAAAAAATCTCTGGCAGGTAATAAAACGACGATCGCGAAAATTGTCACGGAATTCTAAATGATACTTTTTTCTTCAAATTTTCAAAAGCGAGGCATAGCTTGTAACAACTGATATTACCTCAATAGATGGGTGGTTATCTGATTGACAGTGTTAAAAAGAATTCGTAGGCATAATTTGTTACAAGCTGGCAACAAAGTGAATCCTGACCACTAGTTCTTGGCTCACACGGAATGGGCTGTTGCCACGCAAACGTTTTTATTTAAGTGCCAGATTTTACCGAAAAATAGAACAATTTTACACTTTATTACCCAAAAACACTATCTGCTAGTCCTTTACTGGAATATTCAACATGAATATATTTGACAACTTGAATATATTTAACAACATACGAAAGCAATTACAATTATGTATTAAATGATGTGTATAATGATATATTGTTATTTTTTACCCAAATTTACCAAAAAAATAAAATAAAACCTATACTTACCACATACAAAATAAAACATCGATCAAAATTTCAGACAATATTTATTTTGTATTTTCAAGTTATATTATGTCAAAGGTTATCTTCCGCAAAAAATGTGAAATTTTATACTTGTTTACACAAAAATGGTATTTTGATGCTAGTACGTTACTAAAGATTCAATTTTATTATAATTGGTATCATACAATTGCTATTAAAATTATATGTCAAATGATGTGTTTGATAACACAATAATATATTAATGTTGTTATCTAAAAAGGACCAAAAGACATATTTTTCGACTTTTTGGCTAAATTAATAAATACATGTCTTATTTATTAGAAATATATATTACCAAACACAAAATTAATTAAATTAAATTAAATTAAAACTTTGTATCTGATACTTTCTAAAAAAACTGAATTCTCATCATCAGGCCTTGTCGCACTGAATTCTGGATTTTAGTGCCAAATTTGACTAAAAAAATTACAAAAATTTTCTGTAATTTTCTGTAAGTACTAAAAATCAGTCTTAAGATGATTTATTTTTAGCAATGTTGGCAGCTCGGGCCAGATCAAAGCCTTTAACGGGCAGCAGTTGGTTCCCAGGCCAGGTGGCTGAATACCGGGAATTTTAGGGATGGATGCTAATTTCTTGGAAAATACTACATTACGAAATCAATGAGTATTTCAGTATTCAATCTTAGAACAAATCAATTAGAAATAAGTATATAAGAATTTAAGAGTGTCTATTCCCCAAGTTATAATGAACAGGGTATCACTAACTTTGTTAGTTAGAATTTGTGCACCTTTCTCGACCATCAGTTACATTCTACACTATACCAATTTAAGTTACACTAAAAACTGGTTTGTGAACTTTTAATTGATTTGAGTTGATTTTTTAATCACTTGTATTGTCCGGATTAATCGATTCAACGCCTTAGATATCCCGAATATATGGAACTGATGGTGTAGAATCAAGAGCTTCTATTAATTGAAATATGGGTTTAAAATGTATTAACTTGGTAGAAACCTGTTTCTTTTTTAAATTTGAGATAAAGTTATATACAAGGTCAAAAACAACTAGTTGAGTTGAGGAGCAGGACTGTAAGTTTATAGCTGCAGAAATAGAGGTGTGACAAAAGTAAGAAAAAAAAATCAAAATTATTCTAATATCAACAAATTTGGGAGAGCAATCATAATTCGGTGAGTTTAGTATTAATAACTTGTTTTTTCCAGATTTATCGAGTCAACACCTTCGATATCCCGAATACGTGAAAATGGTGGTCTACTGGTATCATTATCCATTGATTTTAATTAATAAAAAAGCTATACTTTTTCACAATATATTTAACTATAATATAGTCCTCATATATACATTCTATAATGTAAGGTTTCCCTTATCAAAATAAACTAAATAAATGAAAATAAAATATGTATACAATATTTTTATATAACTAAGCTGCAAGTTATTTATAACTAACGGTAAATACTGTTAGTGTATTTCTCAATAAATAATGATATATTTACAGTAGCATAACATAACATAAACTGTAGGACTATATGCGATAAAACATAAATAAAAGCTACGTACTGTTACCCGTACAGATGACACCTGCATCTTTTTTCCAGGAACAGTCGTGCACTCCTATTCCACTGTTTGCGCAATCAGTAAGACTTGATTCAAAACCGCTGCACTCAACTTCGTCCAGGAGAATATTGCCCGACCCTTGTCCAAACGTGGCTGACGAGACGGCCGCTATTGCACTACCTAGGCCTAGTGCTCTGCATACAACACGAGCGTCTCTTATATCCCAGGCATCATAACATACCGTACCTGATCGTCCATCAACGGTTACTTCAACTCGCCCTTCGTTGCTGTTACCTCCACCGACAAGTCTTAGGCCTACTTCTGAGTTAGATTTAGAATCTGTAAAAAGGATAACAATAATAATGACATTAAAATCAATAAAATTATGTTTTTTATTCTTCACAGCAATTTGACCTCTGAAAGGTCATTGTTTGTCAAAAAACGAGAGTGCCTAAGACGACTGAAAAGCGGAGTTTCCTTCTTTTGTTCTGCCGGGTAAAATCAATTACTTTAGGCGAGGTTTGTAGACTAACCTACTCGTACCAACGTCCGCATGTCGCGCTAGTCTTATCCTACTCTAGGCCTAGACCAGGGAGTTGTTATAACAACTCCCTGCCTAGTCTAGCTAGGATGGTATAGGCCTAGCCTTGAAGACGAAGGTCCCAATGAAAAACAACGTCGCTCTTTGATAGCTAACATTGTCTATTTAACATCACAATAATTCATTACTAGACCTATTTATAGTTGTTTTTTTAATTGTACTCCACAAATCTCAGCCGATACCTCGCACAACTGTACAAAGTACACCCCCCCCCCCACAAGTCAGTCAAGCCGAAAATTTGGAGTTAAAGAGAGGAAAAATTGTACCCATGAGTTCAGTGGCGATCCAGCAGTGGAATGAAAGGATAGCTCGATTATTTCCCACCATGGGAAATATGGGGCTAAGGTGGGCGTGGCGGCGAGAACCTCATATTGTGCCCCACCCCCCATCAGAAAATCTCTGGATCCGCCCCAGGGGACTTGGACATGGCGCTTAGAGACCTTTGTTTATTTGCACCTTATAAATCGACCTATTATTATTATCATTATTATTAATCATAAATACAGTATATATCAGATATTCGCACGATGTGCATTAGAAACCGCTGTATCGAAACCGTACGATTCCGTGGAGTAGCCTGTACGCGATTTTTTTTCCGTACGAAACATGTGCATGAAACTTCACTCGGGCCATCTCGGTTTGACTCGAGTGAGTACGATACGAGGAACTTTTTTCTTTTGACCTCCTGAATTCTGCAATGAGATTTTCGGGTCGATTCAGCCGAGACGGCCCGAGTGGGATTTCATGTAAATATTTCTTACGGAAAAAAAAAATCGCAGCCTGTACACTAACAACGGTTTGTTTGTACTATATTTGTCTTCTCCAGTAAACGTCGCAATTAGGGCCCTAGCTGGATGGTGTTATTATTATCAAAATAATTATAACTCCATGGCTGGTATCGATAATACTAACTGGTGTTTATTTCATGATTAGTCTATATATTGATGTTAGCTTTCGAATAAAAGTATTATTGTCTGGAAATCCTGGCATACTTAGTTGAGGGTCTTAATTTGCGGGGTCTGATATTTCGAGTGGGTCTGATATCTCGTGGTCTTAGGTCTTAGCTTTCGTGGTCTGAGCTTTCGGGACACCCTTTCTAGACAATACCTTTATTCGAAAGCTAACGTCAATATAAAGAACTGACTAATAATAAAAATAAACACCATTAAGTATCATCGACCAGCTAAGGCCCCTATTTGCGACGTTTACTGGAGAAAATACAGTATAAAACAAACCGGCTATTCGCACTCCACGGAACCGTACGGTACGGTTTCGGTACGTTTTCGATAGCGGTTTCTAATGCACATCTATCGTGCGAATACTGTATCCGATACTATGGTTCTCGATCGTTCTCACTCTTTATATTTTAGGATAGTTTGTTCTTCTTTTTACATTCACCTTACCTTTCTTTTGCTTTTTTTTTTGTTTTATATTCGGTTTCAAAATAGTATATAATAAAAAAGATAAAATTACTAAAAGCATAGAACATGAAACCAGGACCAGTGGCGGATCCAGCGAAAGGGGTGGGGGAATGAGGGCCCGCCCCCACCCCCAAATTCAGTAAAACCGAAAATTTTGAGTTAAAGAGAGGAAAAATTGTACCCATGAGTTCAGTGGCGATCCAGCAGTGGAATGAAAGGACAGCTCGATTATTTTCCACTTTACACCAACCATGGTGGGGCTAAGGTTGGCGTGGCGGCGAGAACCTCATATTATTCCCGTAGCACCCCCCCCCCCCCTCCCTTTTCAGAAAATCTCTGGATCCGCCCCAGAGGACTTGGACATGGCGCTTAGAGACCTTGTTTATTTGCACCTTATAAATCGACCTATTATTATTATTATCATCATTATTATTATTATTATTATTATTATTGTTATTGTTATTGTTATTGTTATTGTTATTGTTATTGTTATTATTATTGTTTATTATTATTATCGAGAAACGATCGAGAATCATAATGCAGTATATATCAGATATTCGCACGATGTGCATTAGAAACCGCTATCGAAACCGTACGGTTCCGTGGAGTAGCCTAACAACGGTTTGCAATACTTTTTTGTTTTCTCCAGTACGCAAATAGGGGCCTAGCTGGTACACGGGGTTATTATTATCAAAATAATTATAACTCCATGGCTGGTATCGATAATACTTACTGGTGTTTATTTCATGATTAGTCAGTTCTATGTATTGATGTTAGATTTCGAATAAAGGTATTATTGTCTGGAAATCCTGGCATACTTAGTTGAGGGTCTTAAGTTGCGGTGTCTGATATTTCGTGTGGGTCTGATATCTCGTGGTTTTAGGTCTTAGCTTTCGTGGTCTGAGCTTTCGGGACACTTGCGAAAGGGGTGATCGCTGCTTGCGGAATATGAAAGCCGCATGGCATAGTTAGGGCATGGAGCAGTTAGTTTAGAAACTACGGTAAGAGTAGGCCAAAATATCTTGGTAGTCGGTTGAGACAGTGTAACTAGAGTGAAAACAATGGACTATCACTGTAATTATAATATCTCTATGCCTAGACACTGTTTACATACAGCATGGTCTTTGAAAGTATAATAAGCAGCGTTGAATCTCAGTTATGGTCGGTTATTTATGGTAGTTTATAGTATAGCATACGAATTAACTGCTATAGTATTACAGATTCTGAACGATAAACGTTTACACACCGGTATTATTTCCCACAAACATGTCGTTCATATTCAATATGAATAGGCATAGATTTATATAGCAATCAGATTATTATAAACATTTTACCAAATCCGACGATTTATTATACTATACACATAATATGGTACTGTTTAGGTTTAGGCTGTCTACCCAATTAAATATTGAATAGCTTCATATTTAAAACGATCAAAATCAGATGAAAATAAAATATAGCTCTCTCTGAGTTATAGGCGGTTCTACAAAAATCCTTAAATGTTAGCAGCCAATAAATTATGCAAAAGAATACAGTCACTGTCTGTTAATTGGCATGCAGGGACATTTTTTATAAAATAAATGGGAACAAAACTTTTAATTGTAAAATAATACGTTAATGACTGTGTCCGAAGTATTCGTAAAATTGTCTCCAAGCATTTCAAAACTTGTATATCCTTCAGAAGCAGTACTACTATAGCATACAATTGCTACTACACACGTCATATGTAGGCCTATATATATAACTGTAGGCTAACTCAAGGGTCAAATAACTGTACGTGCCAGATTCAATATCATGTTTTTTTTTAATACTTTTAAATACCAAGCTGTACATAAACTGTGTTACACTAATACAATTTTTACAATGTCTTGCCTACCAAGGCCGAGTATGTAAGATATTTTAGCCTACTCCATAGCGTTCATCTACGCAAGCACTGCAGTTAATTAGATACACCACTGAGTCTGTTTCGCGAGGTGGGGGGGGGGGAATGTCTGTATGCATTTTCATGTGTATCACTTCACCTAACTGACCTGAAATAACACACTCTATAATTTCTGCCTTAACTGTATGGGAAAGAAATTATGAGGCCCGCTATCTTGTCATCATTTAGGTCCCGGGTATTCGATCATTATGAGGTGGTGGCCACATCAAAGGCTGTTGTCAAATATGATGAAATGCAGTAGCATGCGGAACTGTGGGGATATACAAATAACTCACACCTTATGTACTCCTCACTTCTAACATCGGATATACAAGAAGAAGAAACGCATTGGCATATTTAGGACGGACGCGGGTGCCTGCACGTGTACCCCTCAAGTAAAGAATTTCATTGTGTTAAACATTTTTAAATAGGAATCACTTTGCTAGCAAATAGCTGAAGAGCAAAAACCTTTGACTTAATATACACCACAGGGTTGGCGGAATCAGTACGGCAGGTAATGCGGCCGCCGTACCAATATTTTGACAATTATCAAAATTTAGTTTAAAGTCACTTGTAGGTACTGTTATAAAATTATTATGAGTATTATTATTATATTTATTTGTTATTTGTTAATAACTATGAAGGCTCAGAAACAATGGAACTAAATTTAGCCCTTCAAAGTAGATTGCGGACTGTCGAGTACCTTTGCAAAGCTTGTACAGACTAGAAATATAATACAAAGAAAAACAAAGAAAGCAAGGTACCTGACTCTGAACAGGTAACTTCTGACAAGAATACCATGGATAATATTATTAAAGAATATTGGTGGTTTAACCTTGGTAAATTAAATTGGGAACCCCACGCTTTTTGCGATAGTAATGTTATTAACAAACATGTTAGAGTGATATTAGAGGTAATAACATAGGCCTATCCGTAATTGATTATGACGAAAAATCACCCAATATTCTAGATGACATCCATATCTCATTCGATGACGTTAAAGATGCTATATCAGAGGCAAAAAACAATAAATCGCCTGGCATTGGCTGCATCACGAATGAGCTTATCAAGAATTGTGGTGATAGGTCATTAACATTTATTTTAAATAAATGTATTGATTTCCAATGCATCCCTTATGCAGCGGCGTAGCTAGGTGAGAACGGGCCCCAACCGGGCCCTTTGATATGAAGCGTCAACCGAGAGCCGTGGCCTGAGTTGTGGCTGTTGGTGTGTGGTTGTAGCCGTAAATCTTCCCTGTGGGGGAAGGGAATCCCTGAAAAATCCAACGTTTCAAATTTTCAGAAGCCGTATTTTGAATCTAACGAATGCAAATTGTAATATAGGTCTGATTCACGTTTTCAGAACATTCATCTTTTTACTCCCTATCCCTAATGGCCTATAGACTAGTAATAAATAAAAATGATAATCGGATCCTTCGTAACTATTTCAAGAGGGGCCTTATGCTTTCTCAAATATTTTGAACTGGCGATCTTATGTTTGAGCATAGCTAAACTTGACGTAGCAACATTCGCTTAACTATTTTTTTTTTAAATTAAAATTTTCTCTATAAAAACAGTTTACAATTCGATTAAAAACGCCTAATGGTTTAGTGGTCAATCACTATCATCGGACAAAGAAGGAGGATCCTATCAAAGTATGCAATCATTGTGACCAGTTAAAGAGATGGACTTGTAGCAGACGATCTGATTTAGCTGTCAACGCTAAAGAATACTCAATAGACACATTACTGTTTTCAATGCTACCAACAAAATAATGGAGAACATTTAATTGTTTATAGTCCTTGGTTTGAACACCAATGCAATGGCTTGGCAAAAGGGTATATGTGGCAAAGTCAGAAATCTCGTGGATAAACTTGATAGCAATTGGTTTAAAATGTATTGTTAAATAGGGGATACTATCTGATTTCTTTGTTTATGCTGTCGAGGGCGTTAAGCAAGGCTGTGTCTTGTTCCCCATTTTGTTTTTTAAAACGAACTTGCAAGGACGCTGAAAATGTACAATGTCGTTATATTTAGTTGGAAAGTAAACTGCCTCTTTTGGGCGGATGATGTAATTTAATAGGAAATATTGCTGCTTTATATTGCGTGACAGGTTTAAATGAAATGGAAACTGAATTATGATAAAGCCAATGTAGTTGTACCTGGTAAATGTACTAATAAAACAAAGCATTGCAAGATGGGTAATCACTACATTACAGAGGCTGACAGTTATAAACATCTGGGTGTTAACATTTCAAAAAATAATTTAGAATGTACCCATGATGTTGTGCGAAAGGGAAGTAGGCTAATTGGACATATCAAATCCAATATAAATGGCCAAGATAACTTTATTAGAGTATATTAGAGGATGGAATTGGTAAGTGATCTCTTAAATGATAATGGGGATTTTTTTTCCTTTGACTTTTGGCTTGCCAGAGACATACAAAAGAATTGGTTTTTAAAATGGAGAAGTGTGATTGCTGCAATCCCCAAACCTGCAGGAAGACATTGAGTCATGGTTTTAATAGAAAGGATTGTAAAGGGAAGGGTCTCCAAATGTTTGAGGAGGAAAGAATGACAACAAAAAGCAATTTATCAAATAATAATTCGTAGATTTATTGAACCACTTACCGCCCAATTCAAATATTGTAGTGAATATGAAAATGTGGACAAGCTCTAAAATTTGGTGGAATGAGGCAATGCAACAAACAATCGTATTAGATTACAAATCAATTATTTTGGGGATTAATTTTCTTAAACGTGACTTGATGTTAAAAATGACTTTTGGGAGCCGAATCGGAATTTTTTAGTTAGCTTTTAATATTTTAAAATTTTGCTTACATATAATTTTCAAGTGGAAAATATTGCCATGGAAAGAAATACTATGTATGAGTTCACAGTTAAATGAAGTAAAATAGTTGATTTAATCTGAATTGCCCAGGGGTTTTTTATTTGTATCAACATAAAAAAAATAAAAGAAATTTGTAAAATTTAGATTTAAAAGAAGGTTGTAAATTTATGGGATTGTTTATGTGTAGGTCGAATAATGATGTTTGTTCATCATGTTAAAGGCCGGTGGAGTGGGGCGGTGCGAGTACCGTATTTATAAGAAGGTCGTAAACTTCTGGGGATTGTTTTCTTTAGTATCCAAAGTGTACAAAAAAAAACAAACAAACAAACAAATAAGGGGAAAAAAGGAAAGAAAAAATAAAAATATAATTTTATTTATTTTATATTTTATTTTATTTTATTTTTTGTTATGTGCATTTGTGTGTCCTTGAGCACGGGACTTCTTTTGTTTTTGGAAATAAAAAAGTAAAATAACGTGGTAAAGAAAAACAAATTTGCATGTGCATTATCTGCATAATAGTGATAGTGATTTAAAAACTTGGAAAACATCAAGTTACAAATTAGTCAATACTTAAAGCACGAAGAAACACACCATTACTAGCTGTACTAGGTGATCTGGGCTGAGAAACAATTCTCCATAACAAAAGACAATTTGAATATTTTGGAATAATAATCGATAGTCACACCGTTGGCATAGACTGCTACAAAATGCATTTTTGCCATGCATGATAATGATACTAATAACTCTGAATTTGATCATTTTCATTGAATCAGCTAGTATTTCTCGTGATACAATGTGGTTTACTTTATTCAATTGTATGCATCATGAATTATATAATAATGGCTGTTTAAATAATACTAAATCATCCTTATGTGAATATAGAAAATAAAAGAAGGTATCTAAACTAGACAGATTACCTCTTAATAATAAAAACGACAACAAAAATCTATGGTGCTCAGCTTCAATTCATACTTAAGCTTGAAAGTAGAATAAGCAAATGGAATAAGAGTAATCCTGGTATTTGTCTTTTATCAGACACTTTTACTAACTAATAAACAAAGAAATCCGATCAATAGAACTTTATAAACTCAAAATCAATCTTTGTATTTCATTGTTGTTTCATTTATTTAATATATTTCGGTCAAATTATACTGCGGTCATTTGTGGAGATTGTACCATGTGATGCCAGGCTATGTGACTTTGCGAGGTATATGTTAACAAAGTTAGGGGAAATATCAAGCATTAGATCTGGCCAAAGTCAATGTTAAGTGTTAAGTGATTGATTGTTTATCCTGATCCTGTTCAGTTTTCAGTACAGTATTCTAAATGTTGTATTTATTTTGTTTATTCTGTATATACAATTGTTTATGTTATCTCGTTGCCTACATCTATCAGACTATTACTAAGATATTTATTGACGGCTCCACTACACATTAACGGATACTATTCCATCTAATGTAACTTACTGCTTCTTCAATATTTAGATAATTTTTAAACCATTGTAGAGGTAAACCACGAATACCATAATAGGCTAATTTAGACAAAAGAATGCTATGATTAATTGTATCGAATGCTTTAACTAAATCGATAAAAAATACCAATCGTAATATTTCCTTCATCTATGTATTGAACTAATTGATTAGCTAAATTAACTAAAGAAAGCTTTGTACTATAATTTTTGCCGAAAACCATTGGTATTTACAGAGTATACTATTCTTTGCAATAAAATCTAACAATCGATTATTCACAATCCTTTTAAAGACTTTACTTAAAAGAGAAAAAAATGAAATCGGACGATAATTACCAAAAGCATCATTGGCACCCTTTTCTAAAATATGGGTCACTTGGTCCAGCTTAAGAAAATTTGGGGAAACACCAGTAACAAAACACAAATTAATAATATAAGTGAGTGGTTCTGCGATAACAAAGGATGAATCTTTAAGTAATCTTGCAGATAATTGGTTATGACCAGTCGCTTTCTTGTTATCTATATATCTTAATAATTCTTCAATCTCAATATTTATTACAGTTTTCCAGAAAAAAGAACTGCTAACAGGATTTTTCAAATAATCATTATAACCGTAATCTGGACAATGTATATTATTTTGCTAAATTAGAGCCAATACTTTCAAAATAATCATTAAATGCATTACATTTTTGTTCAGTAGAAGTGTATTCAGTATTGACCTCATTTAATGAAGCTCTGAGTTTATCTGGGTAAATTTTCTTAGCATTATATGTGCCATCTTAAGTATACCATTTATAATACCCCAAGTTTTACTCTTTATAAACATGTCACCATAACAATTTTTCTTACCCTTCTAATAACACCAGTAAGTATATTTCTGTACTTTTTATATCTAACAGACATATCTGGGCTAAAATTTGATTTTACAAACTTTATTCTTTATCTTATTTTTTTGATGGCGTACAAGTTACGATCAGTGCATTATTATCACAAACATGAGAAAATATAGAATAAAAAATTATTATATGCTATATTTACATTATTAGAATTATAGACATCGTTCCAGTCAACTTCAGCAATGTTATTACAAAAATGTTATACGTTTATTATCTATAGTATGTTTTTGATCATTTATACTTAATAGACTTATAAAAAAATTTCAAATAAGGCAACAGGAGAATGGTCGGAAACATCAGTAGCAATTGTACCAACATGTATAGGAAAACGATGCATAATTGTATAAATGTGATCAATAATAGTACTATGGGAGCGTGTCACCCTGGTTGGAGAAGTAACCAACTGATGCATGTATAAATATTCCATAGTTGTAATACAATTATTAGATTGAATTTCTAAGTTTCCAACATCAACATTAAAGTCTCCTAGTAAAACACATACTAATTCATTTATTTTAATTTTTTCTAATGTGTGGATAATACTGTCCTGGAATTCTTTTACATTAGTATTTGGCTTACGATAAATAATTCTAACCATGATTGTTACACTATTGTTGACCTCTAATTTCAAACCCGATTGTCTCTACATGTGTATATCAACATTAATAACTCTATATTTTAATGATGAATAAATATAAGCTCCCACGCCTCCACCTTGAGAGCCTTCAAGGCATAATTCATTAACTTGGCTCTTCCATTTCCTTTTTTCAATAAGGTCGGCGCGACACAACAACAACAAAAATAGCAGCAGCAACAACAACAATAACAACAAAAACAATAACAATAACAATAACAACAATAATAACAACAATAAAAATAATTATAATAATAATAGTAATAATAATAATAATAATACTAAAACACTGCGAAAATGTGACTTTTGTCTACTTAGTAAAAATACCACATCCTTCTTGCACGGAAACTGTTGCACACGTGACTAGTAGATTATTGTTAGTCTTAATAGGGCCTACATTGCACACGAATAGAATTTAGTATTTTAGTTGAAACACTAGACTAGTAGGTGCTACCCAAGGAACTCGATGGTTTAGCACACAATCATTAGCTGCGAGTAGGCAACACAGCTTTGGTTTTGATTACAATGAAACATTAAATTGCAAAACAAAGTGTTTATAATACGCACACAAATCAAACCAAAACTCTCACACAACCGCCCTCTCTCCACAGAAATTAGTTTATAGTACATAGGCTAGGCACGAGCAATGACCAGGAAAGAGATCAATATTATCTAAGATGAAAAGATAAATATTAAATTGTCATTTATGAGGGCTTTTAAGTCATCATTGGAAATTCAAAACCAAAACATAAACAAAACAGATAAAGTTCTAAAACTTGACTGGAAATTTTTAAATGTTTCAAACAGAACAGTAAAAAAAACCCATTATAACGATATAATATTAAAACATTCAAATGCAGTATAACGTTATTAGAACAGTAAAATATACTATAAAAACATTAAAAGACAGTAAAAGTATTAAGATATATTATTAAAACATTGTACGATGATAAAAAAAAAACAAAGAGCAGAATAAGCATTAAAATAGTATAACACTAATGTAATGAAATGTAGTGGGATTTGGTATAGCGCATTATACCGAAGTCTCAATGCGCTGGTGATGCGTGGACTAGGAACTCGATCAATTACTTTCTTCGCCCCTAAGGGTCCCTTTATGTCTGTGCTACCCGGTAACCCAGTACCAGCAACTCTCGTCGTCCACCACAGGGGCTGTCTGTTCCAGTACACCGGGGTATCCCCCTACCCGTCTCGAAGGATGTACTGGGTTCTTTATAGTGCACACGAGCCATTGTATACACTGGGCCTACGGTTTATAGTCCTTATCCGAGAAGACTTGTTCTACCACCAGAACCATAGGCGAGCGTGCCGTTCGAACCAGCGCCGATATTATGGCTATAGCTTGCGGCGCCCCTGCTAACCGCTCGGCCATTCGACTCGCCTATTGCATTTATGTTGAGAAGATAAAACCAGATTTAAAATAGTATAAAATTACTGAGTTTAAATAAAATACATATAGGCAGAGAATTATGTAAGAAATTTTCATTAAAAATGTAAAGCAGCAATGGAGAGTTGGGATAATCACCTTTTGGCACGTCTAATAAATACATGGATGGAATTATGTACAAAAGACTGTCTAAACCTCTTGGTTTTCGATATAGGTGGAGTTAATCTGATACCAGAGACAATGAACAAAATGGGAGTACAGTAGATGTGTATTATCATTCTTTATGTCTTTAACTTTCTTAATAATTTTCTCATTAAAAGCGAAATCCAGATTCATCATGTTATCACCAATAATTCGATTTGCTTTTTGTTTATTCTTTCAATACGCATTTGTCTTTCTAGGTCATATTTCCAAAGATACAAACGATGCAATACGTCATAATACTTACAATCACAGAGTTATAGAATAATCTTAATATAGTTCTATCAATGTACATGTTACTTAATTACCTAATTCCCATTCTTTGTTGGCTCTTACTTACTAGTTTATCTGTATTGTTTTTCAAATTAAGTTTATTATCAAAAAGGCAACCTAAGTATTTATATTCAGTGACCACAGGTGAGCTGAATGGATCATCCTTAATAGTTATGGATTAAAACAAATATGGCATGCTGTTATGTTAATTCAAAATATTGCTCGATTATACATGTTTGAATCCATTATACATGATGTAATACACCCACTTCGTAAATAACAGAGGAGGCCAGGTTAGACAAAAAAGCCCAAATAAATCGTTTCCATAATCATTTGGTCATTCAATTCTCCATATTCAATCAATTTTCTAGTGGCCCGCGTTGTATACTCTGCTTTGCCTTGACTTAATTCAAGCGAGGCAGACCGCGACTTGATGATTAGTACGCTGCATTTTAACAGATTTTCTTCAAATCCAGTGAAATATCACCTAAATCCTTGAATACACTAGGTAGTCAAAGAAATTCACACCATAGGTTCTATCATATTATGAAAAGATGTACCTTAAAAACTGTACAGGCACTATGTACATATTAACAATACAATAGAAAAAAAATGTTGTGGGGGTGGGGTGGGGACGGGGAGTTCCGATCGGATAGTTGCAGCCCCTGCATCAGCCCCAGATTATTACGGGCCTTCCATTATTTTAAAGAATAATAATACGTTACTATAGAATAATTCTTTTACGATTTAAACAGTGACCTACTAATTAATCTTATCATTAACTTTTAGCTCTAGCACAGTATGGAAGTTTCAAATTCAATGCTCAAACTTGAACATAATTTAACATTTAATATCTGTAAGCTGTGCACAATTATACTCGGTACTAGAAAGGGTTTGGACACGTAACCGAACAATAAATCTAACACATCCACCCATTAACATGTTCACAAAAATTGTCGGCGAATCGTCCTATCGGTAAACTGTCATTCGACGAAATGTGGTGTAGGCAAAATCTCGTGTCGGCGAATGCTATTTCGGTCGAAAGTATACATCGGCCAAATGTCTGTCGTTGAAACGTCAGGCCACGAAAATTAATCATCTAAATATGCCACCTGGTGACACATCCACCCATTAACATGTTCATAAAAAATGTGTTCGAATTGTCTGTCGGAAAATTGGCTGTCGGCGGAATCGTCCTGTCGGCTAACTGGCATTCGGCGGAATGGAATTTCGGTCGAAAGTCTGTTGGCCAAATGTCTGTCGGCCAAATGTCTGCCGGTGAAATGTCCGGCCACGATAGTACGATACACCGTTGTAGTTCGTATTTTATATTTTCGATATATATATATATATATTTTTTTTTTTGGCATAGGAACAAGCCATAACTTCGATGCAATAAATATTCTATCTATTACTGCGAAGATGTACATATTTAAATGCAACCACCTTAGAATACTTAGTTTTTAATCACTTTAAAACTATCGTAAAACGAACGGTAGAAGTTAAAAAGCAGATTGCTTTCAAAAACAATAGATTGACTCGCATGTTCTTAAGTGGAAACGCTTAGAATGTTAAAATTCTCTTTTTCAGATTTCAATTGCTTGCAAAAAGAATTGATGTTTTACTTTATTTTTTATATATTTATTTTAGGTTTGTTTTGTTTTGTATATTGTTTTCTGAATCAATGCACGCTTTGTCGGCGACAACCTTTGTTTTTACTGTAATTTTGTTGTGTTTGAAAATGCTAATAATAATTAAAAATAAAAAAATAAATAAATAAATTTAAAAAAAAATAATAATAATAATATCTATT
>NW_022717699.1:25632-29830 GCF_011630105.1 Anneissia japonica | reverse complement strand
ATAATAATAATAATAATAATAATAATAACTGTCTCTTATACACATCTAACAGGAACCATCTCAGATCCATGGCAACAGATAGGACGCCCTCTTCCAAAACTGATTACTTTTTCTCTTTGGTATAATAGCGCATGAATGACGCCCTCTTGCTAAATTGGAAACTTTTGAACCTTGACCGACGCTTCTATTTGTTACGCGTAAATCGCGGAGAACGCTATCTTGTGTATATAAGATCTTTGGTTTATAGCGAAATAGTGGCGTGGCGCTTTCCATGTCCGTTCCCATGTTAACTATCTTACGTATTTCCGTAGTTCAGGCATATCACAGGCCCAACGTCATAGTAAATAAACGTTTATAAAGAAATGCTGATGTCTTAATAGTGTTATAATTCATTTTTTCACTGTATAATAAGTGCTGCGTCATTTAGACAATTGTTGAAGGCTCTGGGTGGCGCTTTAAATGGCTGTTCCCGTGTTACCTTTCGTATCTCACGTATTCGTAGTTCGGTAAGGCCTATCATATTCCCTATATCATCGAAGATAAACGTTTATTCTGCTATTATTCATTTGAACACTGTATACATTGTATTTAATGTATGTAATAAATTAGAAACGTCCATTCACGCGGTAGTTGCTAAATACCGCGACTTCAAAAGAAGGAGGCGTGGCTTTTTAGGGTGACGTAATAAATACGCTCAAACAGTCCTCCAATTCATCTAATACTGCAAATTGCTCAGCACAGTAAAATACAGTAAACAATGAAGTCATTATACTAAAAGAAGTGAGTGGCTTTTCCAAATTAGGACACCAAGGGCCATTTACGTTAATCCAAGGAGCTCCGTCCCGACCCAATCATGTTCTATCCTTTTCTACTTGGTTTTCATTTTATCATCATCATCATCATTTAGTCATTTAATCATTATATAACTGAATAATATGTTCTAATTGTATAACGTCTGTAGAAGAAATAGATATGATGAGGCTAAGTTGCTATTGAAGATTTCGTCAGAAATGTCCAATTTTGGTTAGCATACAATGCTCTGTTTAAATCCTGATAAAACTGAGGTACTGTTCATTCACCTCAAACATCTTAGAAATGTACCTATCACTCAAAACATCAACATTGGAGACAACACAATCATTCCATCTGATGAGGTTCGTAATATTGGGATGTATTTTACTCTTCAATGACAATGAATAGGCATATTAACAACATAGGTAAAGCAGTGTCTTATCACATACGCAACATCAAAACCATTCGAAGGTTTTTCAACAGAAGAAACAACCATCAAGATTGTCCATGAATTAATTACATCTCGGCTAGAATATTGCAATATTATATTCCATGGTCTTCCTTAAAGGTATATCTAGTAATTTGCAGCTTCTCTTGAGTACGGCTGCACGTCTCGTGTCAGGAGTTTCTAGATTTGAGCATATAACAGCTGCTCTTAGTTACCTGCACTGGTTACCTTTTAAGACACGTCTAACATTTAAATTGTTGCTTTTCACATACATATCAATAAAAAACAAATCACCCTCATGCATATCCTACCTGATTACACTTCTCTCCACCACTTGTTCTTGAGCTCTTATCTACATCTAGACGCAGGGTTCCCGGAACACCGCCCTCAGCGGCGTGTGTGAAGAACAACTCAAAGTTTAGAAGTGGAACGTGAAATTTGGATTTCATTTTGTAGTCAGATTTGGGAGAAAACTTCATCTACCCGTATTTCTTGACTGAGACGTCAGTGGGAGCTGCAATTTGTATGGCAAGGGGATGGTGCTACCCTTAATTCGTATTATGGAATTTACGCCCACAAACCTTGCTATATTAGTATTTCAATTTATTTCTTTCGAAGGTGTACTTTCTATAACATATATCTGCACTGTCTAATTACGCCTAGTCTTACTAATAAATAGCCTCACCGTCCCCCGCTACGCAGTACATCAGTAGGCTATCCACTAGGCGCATTTATTCGCACGAATCGAAGGCATCGATTCGGTTCATGAGCTCCGATTGGACGCGCACTTTTTTGCGCTAAGCAAAAAGTAGAAAAAGTTCGAACTACCGATTTCGCTGAAGCGAACCCCCCCCCCTTAAAAAAAATGTGAATAGCACGCGCATGAACAAACGCTTTTGAAACTAGCGAATATATTCGCTAGTTGAAAACAGGCTTCAAGGTAAGAAACATACGATACACACAGGGTGACCGACCGCTGGTGCTTAGTACTACATTACTAGGCTAGGTCAGGTCCAGCTCTCTAGGAATCTTTCCGATTCATAGTACTGCAAATACATTGCCATAATTATCATCATTTCTCGACAACCTACAAATATGAGGCCAATATCTTTCAAATCAGAGGCGTAGCAGCACTACACAAATCGATCATAAACATCACACGTATGTTGCGTCGCATTTCATAATAATCGTCGCACTTTGTGATAACTGTCGCACTTTGTAATAACTGTCACAATTTATAATAAATTCTGTCGCACTTGTAGGCCTAATAACTGTCGCACTTTGTAATAAGGTCTGTCGCACTTTGTAATAACTGAGCTGTCGCACTTTGCAATAAAACGTGATCCACGTTTTTTCTATAGATTTTTTTTATAACATCTTCTCCTGAGGGAATCGAATTTGAAGTTTTCCCCTGTTTCGTATTATATCATCTTTACGTCGATGGTATGGCTCAGCCCCACTAGACATTAACCTGGATCTAGAGTTGGAATTGTAGGGTGTCGAGTTCAAATCCAGAAGGGACCCAATTTAGTATTACTCGTATTTAAGATTACCATTTTATGTCCGACGATGGGGATATGGTTCTAATTCTACTGGGCCCCTGACTAAGTCGGTCAGAGCATCCAAAAAGTATGTAGGTCTCGGGTTGAAATCCTGAGGGGGCCAAATTTGATTTTTTTTTTTTAACTTTTGTTGTATTATATCATCGTTACACCGATTGGGATATGTTTCGAATCCCACTGGACCCCATCGGTTAGAACTTCTGAACAGTGTGACGGAAGTCTCGGGTTCAAAATCCGAAAGAGGTCCACTTTGATTTTCCTTTTACTTCAAAACATTGCGTCAGACAGTATTACATAGTGTGATAGCTCAGTTATTACAAAGTGGGACAGTTATTACAAAGTGCGACAGTTATTACAAAGTGCAACGATTATTATCAAAGTGCGACGCAACACTCGTAGGCCTCCTAAAATAAATAACGTTCAGGTGCTTTGATCGTCGCTGTGTGAGAACTATGATTATGCTAGTATTGCGTGTGTATAGTAATATTGTATGACGTCACTAAAAGAAGCAACGCCTCCCTCGGTTGAAGCGGTATTTAGCAACTACTAGTAAATTACAACGCGATGTATATTTTCATCAGGTTTTTTATGTTTGTATGTTTGTCTGTTTGTTAGCAGCCTCCTGTAGGTTCATGTCTCACACATAATTTCTGACATTGAGTAGAAGGGGATAGGGCTTTCTTATTTTGGTTACGATCCGAAGTGTGGTTTAGATATGAACACCATTAATTTTGATAATGTTTATGTTTATCTGACCCGAGGTCAGAGTTCACGTGATCCTTTTTTTTGGCGGGCCGGCACTCGACGGTCATGGTCTCGGTGAGTGAATATAAATAAATAGTTGTGCAACAGTTATTCATATGATCTCTATTTATTATCTGTCAATGGTAGCAGAGCGAGGTTGGAAAATTTCCACAATCCTCCGAAACTCCAAAATAACAATTACGATAGTTGGAAGAGAGATTTAGAGCTATGGAGTCGAGTCACGAAAATGGCGAAGAACAGACAGGCCCTGGCGGTGTGCTTGATGCTGGACGGAAAGTACAAGCAGGCGAGTGAGGAGCTCAGTATAGAGGAGCTGAATGTAGACGGTGGGCTGAAAATCCTAACGGATAAGTTAGACAGCATCTTTCAGAAAGAGGTGAAAACTCGTACGTATGATGCATATTTGAGTTTTGAAAACATAGAGAGGAAGACTGGCAGCATAAATGATTATATTATTGAGTTTGACTCAGCATATGCAAAAGTGAAGACTTTAAACATGGATTTGCCTGAACCAGTCCTAGCTTTAAGGCTATTGGAAAGAGCAAGAATAAACGAGAACCAACGCCAACTATCATTGTCTGCATGTACGGATTTAAATTTTGCTGAAATGAAAGGTGTTTTGGCCCGTATC
>NW_022717699.1:17664-25403 GCF_011630105.1 Anneissia japonica | reverse complement strand
GCCTGTTACTCTCTGCGTGCGACGGCGACGCGACGGCGACGCGACGAAGAACGCACGCGAAGACGCGGATCCAACGGATCGTCTTTTTAATGAGCATCCGTTCAGATTGCCACTGACAATCAGCAGACGGCGTTACGTCGTCTATCGCTCGCCGGAAGCAAATATGGATTCGTCGTGCGACGGTCGTACGACCGTCGTGTACGCCGCAGTGAGTGTCCGGCTTAAGCGTTGCTGTCGCGTTCAAGCCAAGTAAGATAAGCGAGGCTAAGCAAAGCCAAGCTCCTAGGAATCGACCGTGAAACTAAAGAGATTAGAATAAGAAAACGTGGAAGCATAAGGCTAAGAAAAAATAAGTTTAAACCACCTTTGCTATCTATCCTTTTCGGAAACGCTCAATCTCTAAACAATAAACTTGATGAACTTGCAGTTTCTGTTCAACACTTGAATGAGTATAGAGACAGTTGTTTGCTAGGTTTTTCAGAAACATGGTTTAGTGAACTGAACACTCCTTCGGATGTGGCTTTAGACGGCTTTCACTGTGAACGACTTGATTGAAATACACGTACAGGAAAATCGAAAGGCGGAGGAGTCTGCATATATGTTAAGGAACGATGGTGCCGCAATGTATCGGTGAAAGTCAAGTTCTGCTCGGAAAATCTAGAACTTATTAGCGTAGCCCATCGACCCTTCTATCAAAGGAATTTAGTCAGATAATAATCACCATGGTATATGTTAACGCTGGAGCTGATGTTAAGATAGCCAGTGCTAAGATAGACGAGATTTATCATCACCTTCAAAATATATCTCCTAATGCGCGTCAATAATTCTTGGTGACTTCAACAAATGTAAGTTAAATCACGTCCTACCAAATTTATATCAACATGTTAATATTTCAACTAGGAAGGAAAAAACAATCGACCTCTGCTACAGTAAATTTAAGACGAAGCCGAGGAGAAACCAGGTATTGTATCATCTGACCACAATAAATGGTGAAACTTTTGCCTAAGTACATTCAGATGTGTAAGCGCGAAAAACCTGTGGTTAAATCTGTCAAGAAATGGAGTAAGGAAGCTGAAGAAAAACTGAGGGACTGCTTTGATAATACAAATTGGGATATTTTTCTAGATAACGCGACTTCAAAAGATAACGCGACGGAATGCGTAACAGAGTACATTATGTTTTGTGAGAGCAACATTATATTAGAGGTGAAATTAAAAGTGTATGCAAATAACAAACTGTGGATAACAAAGAAACTGCGTGATCTCATAATTAGTAAACAGGAAGCCTTTAAAAATAATGACTATAAGCGTCTTAATGAAATTAATTTTTTTTCTCTCTCTTTCGTGGGGGCAACCCACTTTTATTCATTCTTCTTTTTCAATATCATTTTCATTTATTTGTACATAGTTTTTTTTTTTTTTTAAATAATCATGTATAAAAATAAAAGTATAGGTGAAACAGTGTTTGATATTTCAACAATTTTAAAAAGACTTTAAGTAATAAAAATTATATAAAATCTCATATTGTTATGTTGTTATTTTTTTACTTTTTTATTTGTTTTACTGAAATTAAATTGTCTATAATGAAGAAAACAAAGGAATTGAAAGCAAAATATGGCCAGAAAACAGAAGAGAGTTTTAAACAAAAAAAAAATGCTATATCAACATGGAAAGGCTTAAAATCAATAACAGGAATCGGAAAGAAAGCAACTAAGTTAGACTTGAACCTGAATTTAAATGATATGAACACATGTTTTACTCGTTTTAATTCAAATTGTTTTATTGATGACAAGGATAATATTATACAAGATATTAAACACAAATTAGACACCTTCAATTTAGAATTAGATGTTAATACAGTCAGAAATTGTCTTAAGAGTGTGAAACCTGGTAAAGCTACAGGACCAGATGGAATATCTGCGAAGCTTATCAAAATGTGCTCAAGTGAATTAAGTAATTGTCTTTCATAAATTATTTAACTGGTCACTTTGTTCACATACTATTCCTGTGCTATGGAAGACGTCTTCCATAACACCTCTTCCAAAGAAACTTAAACCAAGTATTACCAAAATCTATAGGTCTATGCTTTGACATCGATCATTATGATCATTATCGATCATTATTGTTAAACATATTTTGTTAAATGAATGTAACGCACTATACTTGATGCGTGTCAGTTTGCGTATAGAAGTAATAAAGTGGTTAGCGATACAGTCTTAACTCTTCTTCACAATATTCAATCTAATCTTGAAAAACACACTCCTATGTTCGCTCTATGTTCTTTTACTTTTCTTCTGCTTTCAGCACTATCCAACCACACATTCTGCTTCAGAAACTTCGTGGCATGAATATAAATTCACACATAATTTTGTGGTGATTTTTTACCCAACAGGCCACAGGTGGTTAGGATATGTAAACATTCTTCTAATACTCTTTTCAGTAACTTTGGCATTCCTCTAGCCTGCGTCTTCTCCCCTGTTCTCTTCTCTCTGTACACAAATGATTTTAAAATTATAGCAAATAATGTTAGTCTAATTAAATATGCCGATACCGTTATTACAGGTCTAATACATAATAACAACGAAAATGAATATAGAGAAGAAAATATTGTATTAAATGACAAAGAAATATA
The DNA here is from genome assembly GCF_011630105.1 of Anneissia japonica. Taxonomy (NCBI): domain Eukaryota; kingdom Metazoa; phylum Echinodermata; class Crinoidea; order Comatulida; family Comatulidae; genus Anneissia; species Anneissia japonica. The sequence goes on along the minus strand of NW_022717699.1, from coordinate 22,772 downwards.
AACTGTAAAAGATCATAAATATCTCGGAACAATCGTAGACTGTGAATTAAAAGATTGTTAAAAATTCTAACCAACGACTGTACATTCTCAGGAAACTGAACTCTTTCGACGTTACTAAGGATGTACTTTATTTGTTCTACCAAAGTACTATTCTAAGTGTTCTGTCATTTAATTGTGTGGTCTGGTACAATAGAGTTTACCGGTAAGTAATAAAAATAAACTTGAACGAATAATGACAATAGCAAGTAAAGTAATAGGTAGAAATGTAAGATACATTAATGAGGTAAACAGACGTGATGTGTTTAGCCAAATTAAGAAAATAATGGAAGATATATCTCACTTATTAAATGATAAATATGTACTTAATAAATCAGGTAGACTTCGTCCTATAGAATGTAAAACAACTCGATGTAGAAAATCATTTGTCCACAATTCAATTCATTTATCTAACTCATCATTTCAAAGATAAATTAAGTTTTTATTTCGTTTTGGATATTCCATTTATTTTAGCAGTATCAGTTTTACTATATTTGTAACATTTTTTACTAACCTTGTACTGTTTACAACTTGTGTAATTAAGCATCAAGGAAACCTAATTTCATTTTCGCCTATGTTTGTGGTCATGACAATAAAGAATTATCTTATCTTATCTTATCTTACTTTTCTTTTTTCCCTCGTTCAAATCTCACAAGTTACTAGATATCCGCAATCACATTATCCACTCCTTTAATGTGTTTTATTTCTAGGTTATACCTTTTTAGAATCAGACTCCACATGAGTAACCTTGGTGTTGTGTTCGTTAATATTAGTAGTGAGCCCTCTATGTTGGACTTTAGTTTGGAAACAAGGAAAATATGGCCGATTGAATATAGCAGGGCCGAAACCGTCTTTACCTGACTGACTAACCCACTGAATAACGGAATAGTTCATGTACGGAATATGGTTAAACTAATAACTCCATGATTACACGTGATAATATGTACAAGCGTTACTGGAATAAAAGGAAGTTGTCAGTCTGAGTAAACATCGTCCGTATTGATTAATTGGCCATAACACTTGGTTTTCGTTTTTTTTTTTTTTATTGGGGGTTACGACGAACCGCCCAAGAACTGGAGAAGGTCCGGATTAAAAAAAAAAATTTTCGCAGCTACATGGAATTTAAAAAACTGGGCTTGGGGGCTCCGGATCTGCCCCTCGATCCCGCTGGGTCCCCAGAACCCCAACCAATGGACCCGGGCAGCGAAGGACGTGTCCCAGTGCCCGCGGCCGCTCTCGGCGGCCCTGCAAAAGCCTACACCCTGTAATGAGAAAAATGCCCGTTGACATTTTTCTAATACGTTTCAGGTCTCACGAAAGAATAATACCAATGTAATACATAAGTTAATTTTTTCAACAGATGAAAAAATATGGTTGGTAAGAGGTAGGTGGGTTTTTAAAATGACCTTTACCGATGATAAACAGAAAGTTTTAGCAGGGTTGAAACCAGGGAACAGTGAAATTTCACTGTTCCCTGGTTGAAACGTAGACCGTGTTCAACGATTTACTTATTGGCATAATCATTCAGCACCTGAAGTCTGGTTTACTTTACTCCTTCAACATTTATAACATAATTAATCATAAACATAATAAATTTGCTAATGGAAATAGTAAAGCACACGAATGAACAATATGAAAATTAAAGTCAAACAAATTTGTTAAGATCAAAATAATAGTTATTGAAATTATGGTTTGGATCAGGTCTAGAAGCGTCAACTTGTCTCAACTTGACCCATTTAAAAAGAAAAAGAAGAAAATAAATGAAAAGAAATATATAAAAAAATATGAATAAATTAATCAATTAGATATACATTATAATACACATGAACAAATCAAGGCCTATATTAGCACAAACCATAATAATAAGTGGTTACTGGTCAGAATAATTTAAAAGATACATTTTTTCATAAGATTTCTAAAAGTTAGTAAATTATTACAATTTATTAGTTGATCGTCCAATTCATTCCATAATTTAGGGCCAGTTACAGTAATAAAAGAATTGTTTTAGTTAGTCTTGAAAAGTCTTTTATGAGGTTTTCTTAAATTATTTCAGGCTATGTATATTAGTGACATTTGGTAATTATATTAGAAATTGATGAAGCCACTGCTTCTTTTGATTTGTTTACTTGTTCTGTGCTTGGGTTAGGCAATGATCACGGCTGCTCGTGGGTTGTGAGGTGCCTAAATATGTGGGGTGCAGCGGTTCGTATCTGCAAAGAAAGGCGCTTTGCAAATGTTCTGATTGGATTGGATTGGAATAGTCCGTTGACATATTTAAACATAAAAGAGGAAATTTGGATTTTGTGAAGATCATAAATATTAAGAATATTTAATTTCTAAGTGGGGGATAAAGGATATAATACGAACAATACGTTTATGTAACTTAAGTAATTTATCAAGATTGGTCGGATAGTAGGCTGCCCATACAATATTGCAATACTGTAAATAAGGGAGTCAAGTGAGTTATATAGGTTTAATAAGATACATTGCGGAAAAAAAAAATTTCAGTATATTAATAACACCTATCGATCTTGAAATTTTATTTGCAATATAGTTAAGTCATTAAAATATTAATTAAAAATAGGAGTGGTCCTAAGACCGACGCCTGAGGCACTCCAAAGTTTATACTTTTGCAGATGATTTACATGAATTTATTTAAACAAACTGCTTCTGCCCATTAAGATAACTTTTAAACCATTGCAATGAGATACCTCTGATACCATAACGAAACCGTTTGGAAAGAATAAACTGTGGTTAATTACATCAAAAGCCTTTGATAGATCCAGAAAAATACTTAACATGTATTCATAATGTTCAAAAGATTTATACACGGAATTAATTAAATCAAGGATTGCATGGTTGGTAGGGTGTTGTTTTCGAAAGCGAAACTGAGGATCGGTTAAAATATTATTATTATTAAAAACAAAAAAATTAAAAAGATGGGCAGCGGTATTATAAAGCCTAGAGTACATTAATATTTCAAGAATTTTAGATAAAACAGAATATGGGCCTATAATTATTAACACAATTTAAGTCCCATTTGTAAACTACTTTTGCCAATTTTAAGTGATCAGGGACATGTCATCAGTATTCAGGACATAGTCGTTCCCAACTTTAAGTGATTTAATGTTATTTCTTTTATTAGGATTTATTAATTTATTACTTTCCAAGCACCATTAGGATTCGATTTAAGTTGGTCAAGTCGATTTGTAAAGTATTTTCTTTTAGAGTATGAACATAATTTTTTTTTTAAATTGTTATAATTTTTATAAGTTAGTTCATGAATGGGATCACGAGTTTTAAGATGTTTTTTGTATAATTTATGTTTGCGCTTACTGCATTTAAGAACGGGCTTGGTCATCCAGGGCTGTTTAAACAGACCTTTCTTTTTTTGTTTCGTATAACATAAATGATTGTTATGCACGGTAAAAAAAACTTTTCAATAAATAGATCGAAGGAAGTGCAAAGATTACAGTTATACATGTCAGACCAGTCTTCATTTGTTAAATCATGACATAAAGCATTAATATCGTTTATAAAATAAAAGAAGGTCTATCAGAATTTAAGTAACATTCTAATTTATAGTCAATTATTTGGAAGATGGGAAGATGGTCTGATACATCAGTTATAAGTACACCAGATTTTATCACGGTATTAATTTGATTTGTATTTGGAACAAAAACCGTTAAAATATGCACAAAAAAAAAACCGATTTTGAATGTTTCATAATCCTTTTAATGCTTCAAATCGCGTCCACAAAGACTGCAACGCTGACCTAATTCTTATCACTGCTGTAACAGCAGCGCGAAGATTGTCCTTGGTACCGCCTGTTCGCAGCCAGGCTTTGTATTGTGACGTATAAGTGACTCTTTCATTTTTAGCCAATCAGACTAAATCATATATACCACATTAGAGTGATCACAAAATCAAAATCAAAATCAGAATTGTTAGAGTTTTGTTAAGCAAGTGTCTCACATGACATCTCATTTTTTAAATTGCAATTATCCTATATCTTTAATCAAATCTACAGTATCCAAGGCATCATTAAGATCACGCAATGATTTGCTACGTTATAAACCTAATACTAGTAATGATAGGATACCCTTTGTTTTAGATTACGGCCCTAAAATTCAGTCTCTAGCCCATACACTTAAGAGTGATTATAATGCTCTGAAACAGGATTCCAGGATTGCACCTTTTTTTTTGCAACCCACCTATCATTGCTAGACGACAGCCACCCAATTTGAAATCGATTTTGACTTCATCAATTACCTCCTACCACCCAAGAGTATGGAAGCACACCATGTTTAAAACCTAGGTGTCAACTTTGCACTGTCATCACAACAGACAGCTTATTCTATGTATCTGGGACAGATTGCACTATACGCACCCCCAGATTAGATTGTGATCACTCTAATGTGGTATATATGATTTACTGCAATAAATATAACATTGGTAATTATATTGGAGAGACTGGCACTAAACTAGGATACAGACTCAATAATCATAAAAAATCTATTAGAGATAAAAGCAAGGGATTTCCTGTGAGTGACCATTTCAATTCATCCGGGCATTCAATTTCTAATTTTCGTTTCATCATCATAGGCAGTGACTACAAATCTGCTAAAGATAGACGTTGCGCAGAGTTACGATGGATACTCCGTATTAAATCACATACTAAGGGACTTAACAGAGATCTAGGCTTTGCATATATATATATATATATATTTATGTGTATATATACATATATATGTATATATAATAATTATAAATAAATATTATAATATTTTTAATTCCTATATTTCATTCCCAGAGTACTACCATGTAGCAATAAAAAATAATTACTTGTAGATTTTTCAAGTTTTTAATATAAAGTGACTATAATTAAAGGATGAATTGTAACGTTGGTTAAACCATGGAATCGTCCAAACGATTATAAGGGTGTAGGAAATAATTTCAGTAGGAAATAATTTCAGTAGGAAATAATTTCATTAACAAAGGAATGTTCCATTTTAGAATAGGGGTGTTGTTTGATACATAAAGGAAGAGCCATAACACACCCAGTTAATCCT
>NW_022717699.1:3390-14646 GCF_011630105.1 Anneissia japonica | reverse complement strand
TAATCTCAGAATAGGTAAGTTAGTAGCACATAACATTGATTTGCATTGAACATTTTAAAATTTAGTGGCAAATGCGTTTCTATTCCATTGTACCATTCTCTGGCTGATAAGCAATGCCTTGCTTGAATGGCTTTCGGCTTAGGGGGTGTATGGTAGTATATTGAATAGTTGACCAAAACCTTACCAAAAACAGTGATTAATATCATATCTTCGTAAGTCCAATTTTAACGGGAAAGCGTGAAAATGTTCAAAATCATGAAATACAATATTATTTGTAGCCCACTATATGATTTACGACATAAAAATATAAAATAAATATGTATCAGTCAAGAACAGCTTATGTAATAAATGTGAAAAGCTAAGAGATTAATCTCTAGATAAAGGCTAATCCTTTTTTTTTCCATTTAGCCATGTATCTCGACCTGCTATTGGATGGGACACAAATTTGCAACACTTTCTTCTGGGGTAAACAATAATTAAAAATGTTAATGTATTCATTACAAAAATAAAGTAACTAAAGCTTACACAATCGAGCATGTACCTTATGTTGAACTTAACTTCACAGATAATCATCTAACATAAATAATCAGTAAAAACGGTATGTAAAAGCTAATTTAAGTTGAAAAAAATCACAAGTCACTTTACAGCGAGAAACAGGGAGCATGATGGGAAGGTTAGGGGAAACATACTTTCCTTACTGTGTCAGTAATTAGGCCATGGAGGTATACCTCCATGATTAGGCTAACAAAATAAGGCGGGAATAGGTTGGGTGAACAATAATAAGGCGGGAATAGATTGGTGTTCATATTACGTCCGCATAAGCAGCATAACATAAAAATTGTATTGACATTTACTGGCAGTTCGTTGGTGGAGTAATTCGAAGCCTGGGATTGGGAAACATTGTCTCTGCCCTACATATTCTGTAAAGCTATTCACTGGTTTTACCGTAAATTTGCGTGTAGTGTATATGTAAACATACAGCTTCCTTCTTTAAATATTTTGTCTCAGTAGAAATAAGGGCATAGCAGGGGAGCATGTCTGTACGACTGTTGTCACGACTATTTCTTTTTTTTTTTTGGACCATTATTTATTTACTTATTTATTGAACATAATATACAGTACAGGGTGTAACAACCTGTCTTTTTATGTGGAAAAAGCTTGTTCTCAAGCACGGATTACATTGAATTGGAGTAGTATAATAATGTCTATATTACCATTCTTAACAGACCTAATATTACTATCCTCCATAATTAAGTTATTGTGAATAATCCTTATAATCGTTGATGTTGGGCAACTCGAGCAGCGCCGTATGATTTTTTTTTTTTTTTTTTTTTTTAGTAGTTAGATTAGTACACTTGTATGCTTTAGAAACAATTAAAATAAATTGATAGGTCTACCTGGAAATTCAATAAAATAAAAAAAATAAAGTATATAGCATAGCGCTGCTGAGATATTGTTTTGGAGGCGTCAGTGTGGAATTGTTTCCTCACGATTCATTATTATACAGTTCTTCCTAGTATAGCAAAGCATTATATCAATTCAAGGGTTTTGTATTGAAAGTCCTAGGTTACTTGGCGGGAAGTTTGCTTAGGCCCGACCAATCAAAATGAAGGTCACTGCTTAAGCCAAATCAGAAGCCTAATTTGCATACATCACCCTATATAAATGTATACGAGACTGACTGCATTTGACTTTAGTTGATAGCGCAGCGCCGGCTGGGGGACTCTTGAATTCGCCACTGAATTGAAATAAACACTGTAATCAATAAATACTCCTATACAAACCTAAATAATTTTAAGGGTCCCGCTGGTCGTTTTTTCTTTCTTTAAAATTATTTAGTTCGATATTATTTTTGAAAATATTATTGTTAGGCCTATCTATGAATGGGACCCTAATAGCCCTAGGTCGCAGTGCTTTGCAAAAGACAATTAATTAGATAACTATTCGTGATTTTGATTGTTTTTTCCCTCATGTGAGCCCTTATTTTTCTCTGTGTTATAGTTTTTTCACTTGTTACATTTTAGTAATATTCTATCTTTTAATAATATTGTAATCTTGTAAATCTGCCCGCAAATCAGTTATATATTACTGCAATGAATATTTGATAATAAAAACAGAATGAATGAATGTAAACTTTATCATAACTGTATGCAATCAATATATAAACTGAGAGACACCCCAGGATGTAAATATTATTCATTTTATTTTAATTCATGTCTTTCTCATTTATTTTTTTTAATTTTATGTTTCATGTACAGTATGGTATATTAATAGATCAAATCTAAAGTTCTTTCTAATAGACATTAACAGAAATGTTCAGGTTTTGAAATTTATTCATAACACTTCGAACACTGACGACACAATGTAGTTTGCAGAACATCATTAGCGTTACAGATGGCCTTAAAAGTGAGCTACACGATACGTTACGATATTACTTTATTGCTATTATTTTACGCAACAGTAAAACCTCGAATTAAAGCCCAGGGCTTTCTTTTTTTTTCTTTTGCGAACTATGGATGGGCTTCTTTTCGAGATGTGTATTTTTCTTTTAATAGTATCAGTAACTTTTTATGATTCTGCAATACTATTGTTTCACCGATTAATTAACCTTTAACCAATGTAATCTACTATACTAAACAATTGAAATAATAACAAATTAAAGAGTAAAATACTTACCTGATGAGCCAGTACAAGTGGTTAAAATCCCCAAGAGAATGCTAAATTTTAAGATGAGCATTTTCAACGTTGGCTTACATTTCGTCCTCATAAGATGAAAGTATAGACATCACTGAAGCCGACGTAGCCACTCAGTATGTTTTAATAGTGCTGCATTGTGACTTCGATAGTTTATACATTATTAATCGCCAGAATGCATTCAGCAATCATAATTACAATGCCAGAGATGATTTTTAAATATCTTTAATAATGATGACATGTTCTCCAAGGGTTTTTCAATAAAACAGCAAGCAAAGAAAAAAATGAATTGAAATGATGCTTAAAAAGCCAACATTTGATGTCTATGTTTATTTTTTTTTTAATTGGTTTTCTAATTGATCTTGGTGTTTTTAGAAAGGGTCATTCGACCTTAGTGAAGTGACGTCCCTACCCCATGATGATAGTTACTATTGTTACTCTTCTATAACAGTGGTACACGTTATACAATACCCAACGGTGCATACAAAGATAAACAAAAAAATAAAATCAAGATGCAACAAAAATATAAAATTAAATTACAGTGCACTCTCTAATTTGAGACCCCTCTAATTCAAGACCACTTTTTCAAAGAACAAAATAACAATCATTAATCTTTTAACACAAAGCTAGCCCTCTAATTGGAAACTAAACCCCGATACCACCCCGAATTTTCACGTCCCAAAGGTGGTCTCAAATTGGAGAGCGAACTGTATAAAAAAAACAGATTTGCATATTACTCAGATTCAGATTCAACAATATTTATTTCCATTTCAAAAAATAAAAATACAAGGAACATGGCGGCATCACCTAAAAGCATATGCGTGTAGTAAGGATGACATGAACAATATACAAACATCTGACAAAATGTAAATAAGAAAAATTGAATCATTGCTTTAACTATAAGTAATCGTAAGATGCAAATTACAAAGATTATATATTAAAATAGTGAAAGGAACTGAATAACAGGAAGGAAATTGGTTACAAATCGAAATATACACTATAACAATTAAATTACATGAACACCTTAATATATTACAGTGCATATGGGTAATGGATGTAAAGATATTGTTCCAAAACGGCATTTTGCAGCAATAAAAGAAAATTGTACTGAAAACATACGATACCTCCCAAACTGCTTTAATTCTAGTTAGTTCATGTGACAACAATGCCCCTCATGTTACTCTAATTATTGTAGTATTTTTTACAAGTGATACACACTGCCTCCCAAGCTATTTTAAGTATTTAATAGCAGTAGTATAAGTATAATAATTATTGTTGTTTTGTTTACATGTGGTAGGCTGTGGTAAGCCTACATAAATGGCTTACTTTTAAAAAACTGTCGGAATTTAAATCAATCGTCTTATCGGTACTTGGTTATTACTGTATAGTCATTAATATGTATAAAGTATTTATTTGTTGTTATATTTATAACAGTGCAAGAAGCTTAACCACAGCAACCATTACAAAACAATATTGCATGTGATGTTACAAATATCTGGTTTGGTGTATATTGTATAGTATTATTATATTCATTTGTTATGTATTAATAACGATGCGGGTTCAGAAACAAAACAAATATTAGGTTAAGTTCAAGCTGCACTGTTATAAATATATTACATTATTATTATATTTATAACAGTGCATGCTTGAACATAACATATAAAGAGAGCAACATAATTTGATACTAGAATATTCTAGAATAAAATACATGTGATATCAACACTGCTATGTTACAATTACATTGATTAAATAATTTTTATATAACACTGCCGGCTTAAATTGCATGCGCCTGCATGCGTCACTTTTTGATACTGTGTTACAGTATAACATATTTTGTTAATATATTTATTTATTTTACATTTTATTTATAACAGTGCGGACTTACTGTTAAAAAATTATTAGATATAACATTTACAATATAAATAGAAAAATTAATAAATGAAAAAACAGAAGCAAAGAAAAAAAATGTTTATAACACAAACATATGCTACATACAATTTGTAGGCCTATAAAGTCCAACTGACTGAAAAAAAAAAAATGCTTTTTCACTCATGTAAAATACAGAGGATTTCTGTGAGCATTACTAACCCCAAGTATTGTGATAGTGACAACCCCAGATGTAGTGATACATATGATTTTTTAGGTTAAGATATAATAATATTACATACGACAAAGGTGATGGTTTGTCTACCTACTGACAATACCACATCCTTAAAGACATTGCGCAATACTTTCATACTTAGGCCCTTCACCTGGAGCATTAGAATAGGTGCTACCCAAGGAACTCGATGGTTCTGCACACAATCGTTAGCTCACGCGAGTACGCTATAGAGCTTTGGATTAGTAATCTGATATAGTAATATATGAATTTCAGTTTCTCCACACAATATTGAAACACTAAAAATTGACAAAATCGTAAACTACAGTAGTGTAGTAGTACAGTAGACTTCCGGACCGAAAGCCTACCAAACCGATCACAAGTCGGTTTGGTATGTAAGTTGGCGTTCAGCGCATCGGAAACGCGGTCCGAATTTCGGTAGATCCCGGTGTGAATGCAGCTAATTTAGGCCTATTACTTGCCACAAGCTCAATAATGGTAATGGTCTTCCATTTCTAGAGCGCATAATACTGTGCTCACTGCTATGTCTGGGCTCTATGGGTTATTTTACCCAGTGGCAAAGAAAAGGAAAGGAAACGACATAAAACAAGAACATAAAAAGATTAGAATTGTAAAACAAGATAAAATTAAATTCAGGGTTTTAAAAAGGCCAAATGAAATCATAATTCTTCTGTTTTCTTACATATTGCCTTTTTTTTTTTTGGGGTGTTTTTTTTCTTTTTCTTTATTTTCTTTATGGAAAATCTATGCTAGTGTAATTCGATAGCCAAAGCACTTGCCTCTTCAGGCCTGTAGCCAGGTTCTTCCAAAGGGGGGGGGGGGGGGTGGGGGGGNNNNGGGTCCACGGTCGAAGCCCCGGCGGGCTTGACGAAATCCCCGAAGCCAGAGGATTTCTGTGTTTTATGGGTCTAAATAATGCTATAAAAGCAGTTATGTTTAAAAACCTCCGAGTCTGGGTGGGTCTGCAGTGCATTCGTTGGGTTGGTGGACTTGTTTGGGAAATTTGAAGAGCGGGTTCGCAAGAAAAGAGGGGGCCTGCTCTTAATAATAGAAATATGCTATTTTATTTCGATAGTCAACCGCGGGTATTTTTATTTACAGTACTAGCAAAGTATACTAAGCAGTTGTTACCTTGATCATGTGCGAAATGTTCGGATTTTATATTATTGCGAATATTTACTACACTCGTAATTTTTAAATGTTAATTAATGCAAAAGTGTAATAACAAATGACGAATTTTCGACCTATGCAGTCGACTTGGGCGAGGTTACTTGGGTAAAGACTAATTGAAAAAAATGATGAAGCTTGCACGTCCCAAACGATTAAAAAAAAATAGAATTAACTCATTTTAAACACGGTGTAACTATTACTTGTTAACTGGCACGTCGTGTTATTAGTGAGCTATGATCCTGTCAAATTAATTGTAATGATCTTATCAATCCCTGGAGAGATTGACGACGGTGCAACAATGGGCGTAGATTCTTCTAGGATTTGGGTTGACAATGATTTTCTCATCTTCGTAGTTCTGGGTTATTTTTGAGTCATTTGTATTACGGCTGTGCAGAAGTATTTTTCACTGTTTTGAAATATGCTTTACTGAGTCAGAAGCAGTCTCGAGACCTTTGAAAATGCTTTGGTGACCAAAAATTGGGTAGCGAAACACAGTTTAAGAAGTAGGGATCTATAGTACTATACATAGTCTAAGCATGGTCTAAGCTTGAGCAATGGCCAGAAGAAATTCTCATCAGGAAAGAGATTAATAAACATGAATAGATAAATGCTTTATTGTCATTTATACCTTCTCGGAAATTAAGACTAATGAATTATTCAAGAAAACCATATTCAGTAACGACAGCATCAATGATGCAATAGCCCACTTGACATTAGCTGGCAATGTTTAAGTGCTGTCGGTGGGTGGAGTTTGTGTGGAGTGTTATTACATGTATTAAGCATTAAAAAAAAAACTTTTAAAGTTATAGTAGTTGTATGCATCATCGAAGACCTTTTTTGTTATGTTCACGTAACAGTTAGGGAAGGTGTGATGTCGTGTACAGTGATATTAAAGGAAATATGGTTGTTGTAGCGGTTGTTGTGTACGTATGTTTTTGAAATATTTTGTACTGTAATTATAAAGATATGTAGTGGTTTATGATTTAAGTAGAAAGTTTGGTGAGTAAATGGAATTTGTTGCACAGAAGTATTTCATTGTCGTCCTCTAATGAAGAAATATATTTTCCAAAGGCGCATTATAATTACAGATATCATTTGTCTTTGTTTGTTAGTTAAACATGCAGCTTTGTTTGAGAAAGGCTAAATAACTTCTTGGCTGACGTCAGATCTTCATGTATGTATAAATATTTATGTACATGTATATAGACAAATAAAACATGAGGTTTTTGGGATTTAGCAATACCATCCTACCATAATTACTTTACCCTCACAATTACACACCATTTTAATTCTTAGCATAATTGCCATATTTACATAACTTTATATAATATAGTAAATGTATTCCTAATTATTCAGTTTACTTTAAAAACAATATTTGATTAACAAATACTTCTTTGAAGTAACTCTAAGCAGAACATTTATTGAAATAAAGTAAGCCTCTCCCTTTTCCCATGCATGAACTTGTCATTCAAACACACAATAGATCCACATGCTTTAACTACTGTTTATTTGCACTGTTTATAACATGTAAAGTTATTTCATTTGATACTTAACAAAAGTTAATTTTGTGGTTATCTATGAGTTGTATATTTTGGTAGTTGAAGTACTGTATGTATGTCATTCCTCTACTTTGTTAGTGGAATAACGTTTTTAAAACTTATTTCAACTATCAAGAAATGTTCAGTGGCCATTGTTTTCTGTTAATCTCTCAGTACATTATTTGCATCTGTTGTGTATCTGTATTTGTTACCGGTATTGATTCAATTCTTGCTTATTACAGTATTTAAATATTTGAAGATTTTAAAAAAAATATCATTTCTATTGCTGATTTTTTTTCATTGGGGACATTTTAACCTATTTGTCATTTGGGGCCATTTTTACTGGGGCCATTTTTACCGGGACCATTTTTACCTACATTCAGCCAGCCTATAGTTCGTCTTCCTCTAGGCCAGCCTGCATTACAGTACATTGTTTATCTCTCAGAGGAGAGACCACCCACCCTTGCAAGCACCACAAAACGGCTATACATTCTTCGCTACCAACTAGACTCGTGCAGACGCATTTATTAGCCGCAAAGCTTAACCATTCGAGGCCGTGATTGGTTGATAAACACAATGTGGAATATACAGCCGATTTGGAATCTGATCAATGACGAACACGCTTTCATAGGAAACCCATCTTAGTGTTAAGAGATATGATATAAAAACATATAATTTCACATATTTCCCGACAACATTTTCGCAAAAACTCTTCATACTTTAAATTCCCCAAGCCTTCTCTTCCATATTATTGCAAGATCGGCCTAATCGCGTCACAAACGAAGGAAGAGATAGAAAAACAAATGACTTCAAAATTCGCTCAAAATCATATAAGCCCTCTCTCTCAGAGAGTGGGATAAAAATTGATTTTAAAAACGTCTGATTTTAAGTGCAAGCGTTACTTATGACTGACTTGGACTATCGAAAAAAAATTCTTTTCTAAAATACACAATAATAATTATTATTAACAACCAAACACTTTATATCGATGGAACACGCACATACAAATTCAAAGCATAAAAGAACAAATGGAATTCTCACAGTAAATTACAAAAAAGAAATGAAAAATATTTAGGTAAACTACAACAGGGCCAAAACATCAAATTAGTTATCGAATTTGCAATTGTAGATTTTTTTAATTCTTCCTTTTTAGGCCATGATCGTATATTAAGACAAAAATTTAATCTGTTTAAATTTTAAAAGTATAAGGTAAAATTTACAAGAACTTTTCAAAACTCATTAAAGCATTACTATTGAGAAAAATAAATCTCTCCCAACAACATACAAATAAAAGACAATAAAACAACACACACACACAGGTTATTACATTGGGGTTTTTTTGGAAGAGCTAATAAGATAGAAATGTTTTAATAATTAGAATGTTTATTTGTACAAAGAAATATTTAGAATGTTTATTTATACAAGATTCAAGTATTTTAAAATTGAAAAAAATAAAATTTCTTAAAATTGGAAAAATATAATTGAATACCAAGATGCAATTCGAACTCACAACCTTAAGTACATTAGAACACATCCTTAAAGACCGACCAAGCCATCCATGCAATGTGCCCTACTAGTGGCAATAGCAGTAATGTACAGTCTTTGCTGAAACTCCTGTTTTATTTTGTAAGTGTGTGGGGAACCCTGGGGTCCAACTTAAAAAAAGGGCAATGACCGTTTTTTGGAAACCACCTTTAGTTTATGTGTACAAAATTTCCTGCAAATTCATTCAAAACTGGCAACGCTGGATGCTTTTAAAGTCTTGCGTTGGAAACAAGAAATGTTATATTGTTCGAAGCAAGATATCAAGTTTGTCTTTACCAAGTACTGCTGGGTTGTAATAATCGGTGGCAATTTACCTCATAGTATAACATATCAGATACTGTTGTATGCCCATATATAGTCATGATGTGCCCATATATAGTCATGATGTGCCTATATATAGTCATCATGTGCCCATATATAGTCATCATGTGCCCATATATAGTCATCATGTGCCCATATATAGTCATGATGTGCACATATATTGTCATGATGTGCTTATGTATGTTAAAATTATGTTAAATAAAAACAAAGAACTGCATAATAAATGGTCATTTTTTCCAATGAGATACAAATTGAAATCATTCCGTCTTTGCTGATTTAGTTACTTTATCAAAAAATTATAGTAAAATATTTTGTATTGATTACCAGCAAAATTTATAAGCCTTTGCAAAGAATATGTTGAGCTGTCGTGACAAAATTACTCTTGTGGTGCAATAATTGGAAAAAATGAGTATTGATATACCGCAAAACCTCGAGTAGAAGCCCAATGGGCTTAATCTTGAGAAGAATCCTATCTCAAATTGAAGCCCCTCTTTAGTTTGCATAAGTAGCCTTGAAAAGAAACCCATCTCGAAAAGAAGACCATGGGCTTCTTTTCAAGTGAGCATGGCTTTTTCTTTTTGAGATAGTACAGTACATGAATGTCAAAGAAACAAATTAAATTAAAAAGACACATGGTTTATACAGTAGTTTAGATGATTTAATGCCAGTTAATAAACTCCATGATACAGATTGATGTTACTTACAGTGGCCCTATTTATTGTCATTCCACAAATTCACACTAGCATTCATTTTGAAAAGAAGCCCCACCTTTACTTTGCAAAAGTAGCTTCAAAAAATGAAGCCCATCAAAAGTTCACTAAAATAAAAGAAGCCTTCAATTTGGGGTTTTACGGTATTTAGATCAAATAAATAAATTTCAAAAATTAAATATCTGAGCTCTGTGAAAGAACTGTAGCTTAGTATTAAATTGGTTCTATTATAAATATGAAAATAAGAAATTAAATATTACAATTCTCTAGATAGGGAATGATGAGACACGCTTTTAGCAAAGTATGTAGAAAATGTTGTAAAAATTAGAAATAAAAAAGAAATTATTGACCTAAAACATTAATACTTTACTGTCATATTGAAATGTGATGGGGGAATGGGCTTGGCCTTGATAGGATGGAGATGTTGTCACTCGTTGAGTAGTGATGTTGTGTTGGGAGCTTGGTGTAAACAACTTTGCTCGTACAATGAACAGGCATCATTCAAGGTGTACATTGATGAAGCAGGAGATGAAACTAAACGATGATCTGAAAAATAATCATAAAATTTGTATATATAATACAGTCCTGTAATATTTATTGTAATATAATTTACAGTATAATTATGATACAATCATCCTTCAAAAAGTTGTGTAATGTACAAATTTGTTTAATTTGTTCAATATAATTTATAATTATGGTAAAACATAGTTGAGTATTCTACTTGTTGCTTATATGTTTTAAACAAACACTAAATTTCTGATCAAAATAATTTGTCAATGAATTTTTATTGGTGTCTGTGGTCAAATCAGCATAATGTTGTTAAACACAACATTTTTACTGACAGTGAGTGTTGCAATTTGCAAAATGCATAGTAGAATGCAAGGTCAAAACCTGGCATGGACAGATAGATGAATTTATTTAATTAAACACCAAGGATAACCTACAAAATCTGAAGACCGGGGCCCGTTCATGCTTATGTTATTACCCGTTGAATGTTACCGGAAATATAATTCGAAGGTAGTATGAACGGGGGTAATTAAAAAAACATCTGGCCGAAAAGCAGGTTAGCCAACCCACCAAACTTGCCGGTTAAAAGTTGCCCGAGGCGAATCCTCGTGACCTCGGTGATGACATTAATGACTTTTACAGGCCTAGGCCT
>NW_022717699.1:0-3295 GCF_011630105.1 Anneissia japonica | reverse complement strand
TATATGTACTCATCAGTACAAAAAAAATAAGTAACAAATTAGGGTCTTACAAATGTTAAGTTAAAAATTAATCAATAAAACTAGAAAAACACTGTATTTCTTCGTTGGAGGCATCATGTAAGTTTAAAGAGAAAAATTACCAAAAAAAATTAATTAAGTTGCTTAACGGTGTATGGTTAAAATGGCCAGGAAAAAATGGCCCCGACGAAAAAATTGGCTCCAAATGACAGGTTGGTAAATATGCCCTACCCATCCAATGATAAAATTTAGTAATAAAAAGCAATTTTAAAAATAAAATCTTCAAACCCCAAAAATTGAAACAAAGCCCTCATAATTCATTAAATTTTTGTACAAATAATTAGGTTTTTAGAAAGGATCTAATGTCAAATAAGTTTGGTCCTCGGGAAGACCCTAGGGAAAATAGGCTACGGTGGCCCTCGGTAATTTAGTAGGATATTGTCTTCATATCACCAAAGGGCTATAGATTTCACCGTTCCCCGAATCTAGAGCAGTTAACATCTGTTTTATATAGGCCCACCACATACATAGATTCTACGAAGCCTACAAATGTCTGTGCTTGTAGTAATTTTCATAGCAACAGTATATAGGTAAGGCCTAGAGATTACATTGTGACAGAGCAAAAGTCATCATTTAACGTGATACTAACGTGAGTACTTTTTTTACCTGGGAATTTATGAACGATCATTAGCTATATCATAGGTGTGATGGTTAAAGTTATGGCCCGCTTTTGAATCAGATGCTAGATTCAATCTATGTATGCGGTATGTAAATAATAATATCAGATCTCACCACTGTTGCTACTACTTATACATTTCAACCTTGTATTTTACACATCTATCTGGGACAGATCCAGAATATTTTTAAATCGGAGGGGAGGGGAAGGGGCAAAACAGTTTCAGAATAGATAATTGAGTGGCACACAACATTGATTTGCATTGAAATTTATAAAATTTAGTGGCCAAACGCCCCGTGCCACCATGTCCTCTACTGGATCCGCCCCTGACAATATGTTACAAAATGTTGACATATATCTATTTGATTTAAAAGTACTTTTGTAATATTACTCTATACTGTACTCCATATGAAAATGAATATGTTTTGGAAATAAACTGAATATTTGGAATATAATTACTTCGTGGCTCTAGAAATTTATTTACCGTAATAACCTTGCCACACCAAAATGAGAAAAAAGTTACAAATCAGGTGTTTGTTTTCTTTATATCATTTATAAGAATCAATTACAGAGCATTTGTGTGATGTAAATTTTGGGATTTTTTACAACCTTGTGTTACATTTTAACACCTAATTTTTGAAAATGTTGATGTTTTATTCCAATTATGTTGGTGACACGTTTACTATGTTTTTTTTTAAAATTTTATCTACACTGTTATTTTTTTCTCTCACATGGAACTTTTGCCTCATGACATTTGCTGAATGTCTGGATATTCCATCACCAATCAATCTATTTAATTATAATTTTCATTAATATATTAGTACACTGTGAAGAACTAGATGCCATATTTTGCTTTTTATTGTTACAGTAACTGAAAAGGACAAGTGAAAATGGCCAAGCCACTTTGAAATAATCAACTGTTAAACCATTAATGAGGCTGACTATGGCATCATGAAAAATATTAAAATTAGCTTTTAGAAAGTATAGTTTTTAACACAGTCAATAATAATACATAAGAAAGGCTAAAAATAATGAAGTAGCGTTTGTAGTAGCCAATCACATTAATCTACTTAGACAACACGCGATCAATTTTCAGTATGCTATATACTGGTCTCAACAAATTGGTATTTAATTGGAGAGGGCATTAAAGGGAAAGGCTGTGTATTATACTGACTTTCATTTTCTTAAGCATTGAGTTTAACAATTAAACAATACATTATTGCCCATTAACACTTTAAAAAAAAATACAATTTGTCAGTATAACACACGCAGTATGTCTAGAAAAATCTTTTTCACTTATTAGCAACATGTTCTAATCTAGTCATGGATGAGCTGAATTAATGCTTCTAATTTTCTTCTGCTTTCTGTGAAAAAAAGACAATTCAACACATTTTTATACTAGCTATAAAATATACAGTACTGTACTATGTTGTTAAACCACATTTTTTGTCGTTTTAAATGATTACTTTTTCAAATTTTTCATCTGTGCAATTTATAAAGACTATAAGACATTTACCTTTCTGTAACAGACTTTGATGACTGAGGGCGCCCTGGTAAACATTACTTCCAACACGGTGTGCCAGCCAACTGTTGCCCATTTGGATCATTACAGGACTGCTACTCTTCTGATGATGGCCATAGTCTTGCATCACTGACGTTGAATACCGAGCATCTAATTAAAAAATAATTAAATCATAATTAATCAAGATGAGTGCACAGCGTCTTTGACCACTAATTTGGATTTGGCGCTACATAAGCTTAGGAGAGCAGCTTAGCTCAGTCGGCTAATCTAGTGGTAGCCACTGTGTGTGCGCTGAACTGTGGAGATCTCTAGGTGCCCGGTTCAATTCCCATCGCTGCCTCTCCTTGTGTTTCAGCTAGAGGGCTGAAATACAAGTTACAATAGCGCACCGTCTTTCGGATGAGACGTTTAAGCCGTTGGTCCCATGTGCATTTATGGCCTATGTGCACGTTAAAGAACACAGTACACTCTTCGGAAAAGAGTAGGGGATTGTCTCCCGGTGTACTGTCCAATCCCCACCACCACCAGAAGGACCCCACTGGAAATAGTACTTCTTCTAGACTTTCGAATAAATCCAATCCTAGCATTTTATTTGTATTATTAATAATCTAACCAGTTAATTAAACATTTGCTGATATGTACTGATATGATGTTAAATAAAAAAAAAAATGATAATAATGTTACTGGTATAAAATGATGATTATGTTATTTATTATTATTATTATTTTTATTATCATCATCATCACATCATGACAACAGATTATTTTTTCGACAATCTGGACAGAGCTTAACTATTTAATTAAACATTTGCTGACTTGTACT
Source organism: Anneissia japonica (assembly GCF_011630105.1). Classification (NCBI taxonomy): domain Eukaryota; kingdom Metazoa; phylum Echinodermata; class Crinoidea; order Comatulida; family Comatulidae; genus Anneissia; species Anneissia japonica. The sequence continues at coordinate 257 of NW_022717699.1, read as the reverse complement.
GACCCAGCTAGCAAGCGACGTTGACCCGACGTTGGTTGAAGGTCGAAAAATTACGTTGGCACAACGTACTTACACAAAGGTTGGCGCGACGGCCGTTTTTCCATCGGCCCAACGTGGATTCAGCTGGTTGGAAAGACGTCGGCCCGACTAGTTGGATCTACGTTGGCCCGATAATGTCTGTGCAACGTCGATCAATCACGTTGGCCCAACGTACCTTTCTGATGTTGCCTAGACGTTCATTTTTCCATCGGGCCAAC
>NW_022717698.1:786-997 GCF_011630105.1 Anneissia japonica | reverse complement strand
TGAGTCAAAATGTAATTTTTTTTGTTAGGCAAAGTGAGATAGCCTGAAACAAACACTATTCCATTAAAAGTTTGAAGTTTTTCTCTAATGTACTCGAAATATGGCGGAAAGTCAAAAATTTGCACTAAGTGCTCAACTCGGCGAGATAAGCACTTTTGTGCAAAAAATGACAATGTTAAAAAGTTGAGTCAAAAATGTAATTTTTTTTAGG
>NW_022717698.1:290-755 GCF_011630105.1 Anneissia japonica | reverse complement strand
TTAGGGTTAGAGTTAGGGTTAGGGTTAGGGTTAGAGTTAGGCAAAGTGAGATAGGCTGAAACAAACACTATTACATTGAAAGTTTGAAGTTTTTCTTAAATGTACTCGAAATATGGCGGAAAGTCAAAAATACAATTTTTTTTTGTTAGGCAAAGTGAGATAGGCTGAAACAAACTCTATTCCATTGAAAGTTTGAAGTTTTTCGGAAAAGTACTCGAAATATGGCGGAAAGTCAAAAATTTGCACTAAGTGCTCAACTCGGCGAGATAAACACTTTCGTGCAAAAAGTGACAATGTTAAAAAGTTAAGTCAAAATATAATTTTTTTTTTATTAGGTAAACTGAGATAGGCTGAAACAAACACTATTCCATTGAAAGTTTGAAGTTTTTCGGAAAAGTACTCGAAATATTGTGGAAAGTCAAAAATTTGCACTAAGTGCTCAACTCGGCGAGATAAGCACATTTG
>NW_022717698.1:0-195 GCF_011630105.1 Anneissia japonica | reverse complement strand
TTCGGAAAAGTACTCGAAATATGGCGGAAAGTCAAAAATTTGCACTAAGTGCTCAACTCGGCGAGATAAGCACTTTTGTGCAAAAAGTGACAATGTTAAAAAGTTTAGTCAAAATAAAAATTTTTTTTGCAAGGCAAAGTGAGATAGCCTGAAATAAACACTATTCCATTGAAAGTTTGAAGTTTTTCTCAAATG
>NW_022717697.1:0-514 GCF_011630105.1 Anneissia japonica | reverse complement strand
GTACGTATCTAGACATTTTAGACTCCGTTGCGGTTTTAGGCCAACCATGAACGAAATATTTTCTGCTTTTTTTTCTCGAAGTTAACTTCGATTGTATTACGCAGAGGGCGCTTGTTTGGCCGTTTTTCCAGAGCCATATATATAAAGAGTTGCTACATTCCGCTCCTTGGTTTGCAAAAGTCACGTGGTACACACCGTCCATTTTGTGTTATGATCTTCCCGATGAACACATGCAAAGTATATGAGTTACGTACACTGCATATTAATTTCACACACTTAATTGGGTTTACAATTATATTATTTTATAACTAACATCACTTAGTATGGACAGCGTATTAGAATTCATATATGCGCGCGTGCGTGCTCGGGTATATTCCGTGCTCGCGTAAATTATTGGAATGAATTGGATTTTTTTTTCATTTATCGTTAATTCGTCACATTTTAATTAACGAAGACTGAAGACCCGACGTATTTTAATTAATTGTAATCTTTTCTTTTGTTTTAATTGTTATAA
>NW_022717696.1:0-634 GCF_011630105.1 Anneissia japonica | reverse complement strand
AGATATAGATAAACATAGGTTTTATTAGGCGGCCATTTTGAAATCCAAAATGGCCGCCATAATGATCTCGGATTAGGTGGTTCCTACCAAAAATTGAATGCTATGACCATAAGGAGCATGTAAAAAAAAATTGGTGCTTTTGTCCGGAACGTCCACATCCAACTGCTAAGCTGCCGGACTAAAGGGCCTGGAGGCGATTTTTTTTATCAGTACGAAACATTTGCATGAAATTTCACTCGGGCCATCTCGGATGGACTCGAGTGAGTACGACACGAGGAACAAGATCAGACACTTCGCAATGTCGTGACGCTCGAGTTTTACTACTGTATTGCTCTTTCTATGTTTACCTACGGTAGGCCTATGAAATCTCACGGACTTATGGGATGTACGTGTGTAACTAACTGTGACCTTCTTGGATGTTATTAAATGTTAGTATATTACCTACAACAACAACAGCTAGTACCTCCTGTTATAAAGTGTAGATAGGTACGGTAATACCAAAGGCTAGAGAGAAAGAGGCCTAAAAGGCTGAGATCTTACCTAATCTAGGCCCCTCCTTAAACTAGGCCCATTACAATTTGTTTTGTTTTTTGAACCTATTTAATTTCAGTGCGTAGAGTTCTTATCACGCCAT
>NW_022717695.1:0-588 GCF_011630105.1 Anneissia japonica | reverse complement strand
TAAATAGAAAAACAAACATTTTCTCTGTACCTTATTTCCATTAGGTGCGACTATGTAATACCATCTCTAATACAGTACAATAATACTGTTGTAGGTAAAAAATGTGTGTAAAAATAAGAACATTTTGAGCCGCTGAAACACTGTGCCTGTGCAAAATTTTACTGGTTCTTAAAAAAAAAGTGTAGGCCTATAACATAGGTCTATTACGTGTGTATGGATATATAGGCCTATGTAAATATAGGCCTATCCATATACACATATGGATATATGTAAATATATACATAATGTGTATATGGATAATTTACATATAGCTTAATAATATAGGCCTACGAGGTATAAACCTGTAACTTCTTATAATTATGACAATTTTAATTTTGAATAAAATGTTATATAAAAACTGAAGACAATATATATCACAAGCGTGTCGACTTAGACCTTAATCCTACAATATGTCACGAATAACACGCCCATGTTATAAATAATTACTCATTGGCACGGTACCGATAGCTTACCAATACTAGGCCAATAAACATTAAAAATCCCCTAACCCACCGTATTATATTCATCCATAAACTTGTACTCCGTAGA
>NW_022717694.1:0-1187 GCF_011630105.1 Anneissia japonica | reverse complement strand
TTGTTTAGCCAAAATTGGCTAAAATGTTAAAAATTGTTTTAGCCACTTATCATGCACTTAAATGGCCGAGTGAAGTTTCATGCAAATGTTTCGTACAGAAAAAAAAAGCGCGGCCTGGCCATTGACATTGAAATCATTGAAGCATTCAAGGAAAACCCCCAAGCTCGAAAGCCATTATTTACCCGACAGTCGGCTGCTTTAGTTCTGCTGTTGTGTGTGCACTTGGGCATTTGGAGCACGCTTACAGCTAGCTGACCGTCGTGAACATAGAAATTACAGTACAGACAGGAATTACAGTACTGCTTTGTATCTGCGCGTAACCTCTCGTAATCTGCTCGTAGGTTATGTTTTGAACGTAGCTACGAACCACTACGAAGGTCATCGTTATTTTAATTAGCTTTGCAAACTTCGTAGGCTGAATCGTCGGGCTGATAAACAATGCGTAAACAATAATGAAATATAGTTTACCAGCTTTCAGCACGTGAACAATGTTGCAATTTAATAATAAACAATGTTAGAACTTATTGTTTTGTTATTTCCTACCTTATTATTAGATCGATCATGTTTTAAAACTGTGTTTAGTTCGATAGCTAGGTATAACCTAGTGGCCGTCAGTATGAATGTTGAAATTTCGATGTCATTTAGGCATACGACCTACATTTTCCCATGGAGGAGGACAGCAGACAGTAATTTATACTGGTTAACTTTCCAATTCGGAGAATTTTGATCTGATATTGTTCTGGTAGTAGGAACTTTCTTCTTTTAAATAATAATACTGATGACAAATCATGTACAAATTATTAAGATTTCTACTTAACCCATCCAGGCCCACCATTTTTTTTTTTTATAAATTTTTTTAGTGACATAAAAATAATTAAATATAATTTTTTCTGTTAGAGTAATACAAATTCCTTTGATAAGAATTGAAAGATAATAAAATGTTTTTCCTAAATAAGTGGTTATATAGTGTTGTGCTCTTATACACATCTAGATGTGTATAAGAGACAGGCTTAAAAGGGCAAAGTAATTATTTAAATAATTTTTTAGGCCCTGTTTATCAATAATTTTGAAAAAAAAGATTAAAAATACTAATTCAACAGTCAGAATAAATAAATGCATCTTCAAATCAGCACAAATTATTCCTTTACCAAATAAAACTAAATTTGTAATTTTTGATCAAAAACTTC
>NW_022717693.1:0-1440 GCF_011630105.1 Anneissia japonica | reverse complement strand
CCGAAAGGGGAGGGGGCGAAAGGGGGCCGAAAGGGGGCCGAAAGTGGGCCGAAAGTGGGGCCGATTTAGATAACAGAATCGTAGGGGGTCCGGGTGCATGTCCTGTGTTCTAGACGCCCGAAAATAAACTCTGGGGAGTTTTGGGTGATCAATTTTTTCTTTTCTTTTTCTTTCTTTTTTTTTTCTTTTTCTTTCACTTTTTTTAACTTTCAAAAAAGTGGAGGGGGCGGGGCCGGTCTGGCCCTCCTCCTCAAAACGTTGATTATGAGTAAGCGAAATGAACAATATAAAGAAATAGTAAAAGGCATCTTGATGAGCAATTAGGCCGCTTTCCCGTCCCAGAATTTCTTTTCTAGTGACTAATAAATATAGCAATTATATTGCTTTGAATTTCATGAAGGAGATTAAGAAGTCGTAGGTGTCGAAAATCCTATACTTTATCAAGTGTACACGCATTGTGGCTAACTCAATCAACTAGTAATCTTCTGCTGCTCAGAATATGCTGCAATATTTCAAAAATAGGGCTACCATTTTCGTCTGGCTTTTGTCGAAAATTTTGTCTTTCTTTTTCGTTACTTGCTTGCCTTTGTGAAGCGCATTAGCATGTAGTGCACTGGTTATACATTCGCAATTACATTTGGATTAATGATCCATTTCAAATGTCAGCGAGTATGTTTTCTTCTATTGCTGTATGCCTAATGGTAAAAAGGGGATACTTCATTAAACTCGAACTTCTAATCACACAAAAAAAGGCCTAATATATGTTGGTGTAATGTTATTTTTCAAGTACATGCCCCATTGGTAAAAGTCACCGAAATCATATCTATGCTCCTCAAAATGGCCGGTATGCTAATAAACAGAAAATATGGTAAATTTCGTAAACTTATAAATAAGTTAAAATTATATAAAACTAGGGGTTTGCTTACTCGAGTGAGCTGTCAAGATGTAAATATACACGAGGCGAAAGGCTGTATCATCGTTCAACCATGAAAATGGATGAGCGGAACTAACGGTGTGATAATGGTGAGGCGTGTTGGTGAGTGTGCTTGCTGAAAGCAATTCCAGCCTAGACTTACGGGCGTTGAAATGTGGTTCCCTATAGGGCGACGTGAGCTTCATGAGCTGACCTTTCATAACATTACATAGAAATGTATACAGATATACAGTATTGTAAAATAGGATTAATATGCCTTATAAATTATTACGTTAACACTATTTCAGTCGTAATTTATAGGCTTATTATTATTATTATTATTATTATCATTCTATGAACATTACAATAGAAACTTATTTATTAAATACCGTACCGTACGTCCTTTTTAAATGCCGTACTTTCAGCAATGTTTGTAACTGTTGGAAGGAACGCAACAAAAAATTCCTTGCTAGGTTGGCGTCTGTTCGTTTAGTAAACACATTAAAATACAAAGGAAATCGTTACAT
>NW_022717692.1:0-516 GCF_011630105.1 Anneissia japonica | reverse complement strand
ACCAGGATGTAGAACCTATGTGCTTCCTTATATTTCCTTAAAATTGAGATGTGTAACTTTGCTCATTGTTATCTGTCTTAGGTTTCTGATGCCAAGGCTATTTGAGTATAAACCAAAAAAGGAATAAGCACCTTTTGCATTTTTTTACATCACACATGTAGAGGCACTTACGTTTGCGTAAATACGGAAGGCTTTGTGGTCAATATGTTTAAACGGTAAAAATCAATAATTGTTGTCTGTATCTCTTCAGGGCAATGATGATGTCTTGATGTGCATTCGTGAAGCACGTGGTGTGACGCTTGTCCATTCGTGGAATAATGACAAACATGACAATGAACCATCACGGGTGACGGTAAGTAGCCTTAAACTGGAATTGCAGTGGTCGATGCCAGCGGGAAGAGGGTGTTGGATCAGGAAGAGAATTCCTACTCTGTGTAGAATAAGCAGAGAGGGGGATATTGATATTGGTATTGCTTGAGAATACTATATATATATATGTATGTATATGTATATATA
>NW_022717691.1:0-890 GCF_011630105.1 Anneissia japonica | reverse complement strand
GCATTCGCTTAAACGTGTAAATGTATATGATGTCACTCCTGCATGGAATTTTAGATCAATATTTTCATCAGCAACAATCTATCGTCATGAAAGCTTAGAAAATAAATTAAAAATATAAATAAATGCATTAAAAAAGATAAAAAGGCTAGACCACCTTTTCAAGACACGTGAGCTGAAACTGTTTTGAATGGGAAAATTAAGTCGGGAAATCTCATTTCACGCCTTCTAAGAATCAAAGAATTTCCCTCGGGAGGACCCCGACCCCTTTTTGAGATTCGTCGATTCATGGAAAAAAGGATACATAGGCCTATGCAACTACAGTACTCATTTTTTTTTAAATGTATAATAGACACACACATAATAGGCCTATATACTGTAATGAGAAAAATTTACCTGACCTTTTTTAAGAGGGGAAAACCTTTAATTTTGAAGAACTTAAAAGACACTTTAGTAGGAATCAACATTTTCTAGGGGGAGGACCCCGGACCACCTTTCTCTTTCGGGTTCATCGATTCATGGAATCGTTTTCAAGAGGGGAAAAATACACCTTTCCTCTAAAGCCCATTTTCCTCCTTAGAGGAATCAAAATGTTTCCGACCCCCCCCCCCGTTTCTCTTTGGGGTTCATCGATTCATGGAAAAAAGATACGTATGCAATTACTCAATTTTTCTCTATGTGTATACCACGTAAGCCTATTTACTGTAATAAGAATGTGAAAAATGTACCTGACCTTTTTCAAGAGGGAATAAAACCTTGAATTTTGAAGAACTTATTAGGCCTAGTCATTAAAAGACACTTCAGAAGTCGGGAAAGCTCATTTCCCGCCATCTAAATTTGAACCCAGACCGCCCCTGCAGGGAGTCCGACATGTCCGACGGGTCGGGGGGGGG
>NW_022717690.1:0-741 GCF_011630105.1 Anneissia japonica | reverse complement strand
TTATGATAAATTAGTATTGTTGTCCCTTTAGGTTTTCTAACTAATATTATAAATAATTTTATGTGAAAAAAAGAATTATTTGCATTAATCGGTAACTAAATTAATGTGATTATTGGAATTTGATATTTTCTTCACTTTCGAAATAATTGGCTAGGTGCATTTGGGATTGGTGAAAAAACATTTTTAATTAGTTGATCCGTGTTAATTAATTATATGGCTTGATACCTATGTTTTGGTAAACACTTATAAAAGATAAACTGGTATTGTAGACAATTTTAAATCAGTGTTAATATCATCATATAGGAGTGATGTTCTGCCTACACCATTGTACAAATTATTTACCCCAAAGGACTTGGGACACATTGTCCATGAATTGTGATAAAAGTGGTTGATATTTGTAAAAATTTAAAAAGATCAGTGATGATAATTAAAACAAAATTATTTTGAAAGCTCTCATCATAAACATAGAATATTTTTTTACATAATCACTAGTAAAGTATTTATAGGATGCAATTGTGATTGGATAATAGACATGTTTTCAAACTAGTAACATTTGCTGTCTGTGAAAATTAAATCCATTTAACTCTGATTAATAAGCTACAATCAAAGGAAGAAATTATACCCAAATGTGGGCTTATGCTTAAATCATTGTTTTATCCACAAACATGATGTTTATACATTGGGTGTTATATTTAGGGGTGCATAAAAAAGCTTGTACACGCTGCCCCCCCCCCCTTCCCC